>NC_137796.1:69498509-69723596 GCF_963383645.1 Muscardinus avellanarius
TCCTTCAAATGCATATGCAGATAGCTGCCCTGTATACCGAGGCCAAGTCACAGAGAAAAGGGGAGGAGAAGCACTGGGGTGTAGCAAGTGGGGCTTTCTGTAATCTCTCTGTCCAACTGTAGTACAAAGGGGCTTTAGTCACTTTTGAAATTGTTTTCATACTGGGAATTAAACCTAGAGGCATTCTACCTCCAAGGTACATTCTCAGGCTGGTTTTATATCTTATTTGGAAATAAGATCTGACTAGGTTTGCTGAGAGCCTCGCTAAGTTGCTGAGGCTGGCTTTGAATCTTCCATCCTCCTTTCTCAACCTCCCAAGTTTTAGTATAACAAGGGTGTGCCACCACACCTGGGTACTTTTGCAGTTTTCACTTGCTGTTAACACTAGGTCATGCACTACAGTTTACTCGTTCCTCAGCTGAAGGGCATCTGATTTATTTTTTTTTTTAAGTATTGAGGATGGAACCCAGGGGCATTATACCTCCAAGATATACCCCCATCCCTATCTTTAATTCTTTATTTGGAAACAGGGTCTCGCAGAGTTGCAAAGGGCCTCATTAACTAGCTGAAGTTGTCTGAGAATTGTAATCCTCCTGTCTCAGCCTCAGAAATGCTGGAATTACAAGTGTGCGCCACCATGCCCAGATTATTCTTTTGTTTATTGTAAACTAACTGGATAGAAATTTAAAACGCCATGTGTTTTCTGAAAGGCTCCTGGGATCTGAGATTCTCACATTTTATTGCAACACTTTCTCCTCTCCCAAACTTTTACACCATCTCCCAGCCTCCAGTTACCTTGATGAATTTGGGAAGCTTTTTCTGTTGATGGAGAAAGTGGAAGGAGAAATTGATGAATGAGAGGGGTGTTTATTCAATTCCCTTCATGAAAACACAAAGGACACAAACTGCCTGGATGAGAGTTTCTCATATCTTTCCTTTGAAACCTAAGCAATGCCCAGGGCTGAGGAGCAGAGCTCTGTATTGGTCACCTGGTCCCCACCCCCATTTCATCTCTGCCTGTTTTGACAGTTGAGATTTCAGTTGGGCCGAGAGTTCCGTTGCTGCAGAGTCATCACTTGGAAGTCATTCTGCCAGTGACTTGTGCCTGACAGTTCATTTGACTCGTGCCTGAGTCAGAAATCCTGGTCCAAGATGGCAGCCGGGGAGGCTTAGGGACCTGTCTATGGCTTCCCAGACCCTCTAAATGGCCATGAATGGGCCTATTTCTGGTTCCTCGACTACTCTGGAGTTCTCATGGTGACAGTCTACCCACCTGACACCTCATGTGTGTTTTAGTCTATGCAGGGGTGTACTCTGCAGAGCCAAGATGATGGTGTGTAGGGAGAAGTTTCTTAGCTGTAGGTATTCCTAGGGAGGGAAGGAATCAACTGCCTGGTACATATTCATCTACCTCAGATCATATTTCCCTTCCTGGATAATGCCATGACCAGGGGATGCACTGAGCCACTCAGACAATGGAGGATCTTAGTTAAACCCAGGGAGGCCAGATGCAATGAGGCTTTGTTTGCTTCTCACAGTTTGGCAGCCTATGGAAAGCCTCTTCTCTTTCTTTCTTTCTTTCTTTCTTTCTTTCTTTCTTTCTTTCTTTCCTTCTCCCTCCTGGGTTTTACTTTTTCAGTTTAAAAAATTTTATGAATGCTCATTATATATATGTATATATATGATAGAAACTATATTATACCATTAACATTTTTAAACTATATTTTAGGGGAAATCAGTCCAGTAAAATGAATTATAAATTTCCAGATCATACATTTCTTCAGAGGGGTGTGCAACTGACAAACAGTTTGGTGAGCAAGCATGTGGCAAGGGAGTCAGCTTGGGTTTTACTCCTGACATCCTGCCCCTTGCCCTGATGGGTGAGGGCTTGGGTTCACAAGTTTGTCAGACCAGATTATATTTTAGGTGGGAGTTTTAAAGCAAAGTTTAAAATTCCATGGAACTGAAGGTTAGACATTTTTAAATGATGGTCTTTACTAAAGTGGCTGCTGTTTCATCACCTGCTTGACAGAAAAGATTTTATACTCTTGCAAATTTCCCCCTTTTGTATTTATACTTTTTCATTTTTCCCTTCAAATTCTGTTAGCACCAATTGACATTCATGTTCCTCATGAAATCTAAGAGGAGATTATTTTGAAAGGTTACTGGAGTTTGCTTAGTAAGGGTGGTTTCAATTAGTCTCTGGATTAAGCCTCCTGTGCAAGGAATGATACAGCACCCGAGTGTCATCATTGTTCCTAAAATGATGATTAATGAAGTGACTATGGATACCACCATCCCTTTCTGTTTTCCAAACCAGTGCTCCATTCGGTTCATAAAAAGTCATCAATTCTGGAATT
The DNA here is from genome assembly GCF_963383645.1 of Muscardinus avellanarius. NCBI lineage: Eukaryota > Metazoa > Chordata > Mammalia > Rodentia > Gliridae > Muscardinus > Muscardinus avellanarius. Next base: position 69,500,870 of record NC_137796.1, read on the forward strand.
TTCAGCTAGCTCATGTGCTGAGGAGGTTAATCCCTGTGAGGCTTTAGTGATTGTACACTGGAGGCTGTGTTATTGGGGAATGAAGTTCAACACTGAATACTGATCGTAACATGGACTTCTCCATTTCCAGCCAGTATTATATCTAAGGGTAATGGATTTTCCCAAACTATTCTGCCGGTGGCATCTAGTTGTTCTTCCATACCTTTCACTGTGTATAATTTACAAATCTGTGTTGTTTCCAATAGATACAGTTAATCTACATTATTATTAAATGTTGACCACCAAAACAACATATTCAAATCTTGTAGCAATCTGGTTTCCAGGCTTAAATTCACCTGGTGCTCCTCTAAGGTACCCAGTGGCATCTACATAAAGAATGAGGGTCAAATGAGCACTTAGGAGCACTTCACTTGGACTGGCCCCAGTGATGGTGGGGGCTGAGGTGGCATTATGGAATGTCAGGGTGAAAGGGTTAGCCAATTGCATGAGGGCACATGTGCCACTCCAATACCAGACAAGATAGTGAGGATGTTATCCCATCCACAGTTCCCCAGACATCGGCTCCAGCAGTGATAAGAGCAGAGCACTTGGCTTTTTCATCATCGCCAGGCACAAGGGTATGAGTGCATGTAGACCAGTTGCTCAAGAAATTAAGGTACTCTTCCCTCACCTAGGAAGGTAGGAGGTATAGTTTATATTATCCCATTAGGGTTGTATAAACTACCAGTTTGGGATGTTGCTGTGGGTTCTTGTTCTTAGCTAGTTTAGAAAAAAAAATAGCCAGAACTGCACAGCTGCAAGCTTAAGCAAAGTTTTATTATTACAGGTAGAAAGGGGGATAGATCAACTAAAGCACTACATCAGAGGTGACATAGTGGAGTGCCTTGAAAGTAAGATGCTGAGGTCTCTGAACACATTTTAAAATAAGAATTTATCTCCTTTCTCCCATTCCGTTTAGCCATGTAAGCCTTTTCTGTTAGCTTTCTTTGTTCATCCTCATAGGGACAGACATATCTGACGTCACTGATCACTTGTGTACTTAGTGAGTTCTCTGCTTCTCCTTAGTTCTATCTGCTAGACGTTACTATGTTAAAAACTTGTTTTATAATAAAGAAAAGAAAGACACAGGAAAATAGTCTTTTAAAGTATAGGGGTTTGGGGATATACCTATTTTTTGTTATTAGTAATAATGGGTTAATATTGCTTGCTTTTTATCTTTTAATTTTAGTCTAAACTGTTGTGAGAGTCTATATAATTCTTTTTCTAAGTGTAGGTGTCTGTATTTTAACATGCAGTGTTTAGCTGGGCTAACGACACAACTTTTAGCCGACTGAGGTCAACCTTGGCTGTAGCTCTTGGCTGACAGCTTAGAAACAGAGAAAATAATTTTATCCTTCTGCCTAAGTATGAAAGCTTGTTCTTATTAGCATTAACACTGCCCTTATTAGCACTCAATACAGGCTCAGTCCTCATGATGAACCACTGGAGAGAGGAGCAAGAGGCTTGTGCAAGGCTCATTTCCTCAGGGGTTTTCCTCTTTGAATAGTAAGGCTAAAATGCAAAACATTCCTGAACTATCGGTATTTCATCCAATTGGAAAGGGGACTACTTGTACCTCAGACCTTCCTGCCATGCAAGCATGACAGTTGCTTTTGTCAAGAGAATGTATGGAATATTTATCTATTCCAATCTTATGTTATTTTGACTCCAGGTCTGCCTAAGTTGTTGAGGCTACCATTGAACCTGTAATCCCCCTGTCTCAGCTGCCCAAGTTCTGGAAAAAAAGGCATGCAGGACAACAACTGAATCACCTCTAGACATTTATATATTTTTTAAAAACAAGTTTTCCCTAAGTTGCTAACAGTCTTGCTAAGTTGCAGTGGCTGTCCTGGAGCCTGTGATTGTCTGTCTCAGCTTCCCAAGTGCTGAGATTACAGGTGTGCACCACCATGTCTAGTACATTTGCTTCCTTCTTACTATTTTTCTTGTTTTACTATCTGGATGTCTTCCCTGTGTTTCCTCCTTCAAACATCTAGCTTAGGGTTTGCCACCATTTCTATTTTTCCTACATGAAATAGAATTCATAATTCCTTTTCAGATTTTAGAAGTTTGGTTAAAAAAAGATATTTGTTAAAAAAAAACCCAGAACTTTGTTAAACAGCAATATTATTTGACCACAAAGAAGCAACCTAGGCTGACATGGTCATATACATCCTACAGGTGAGAAGACAGTTGACTTCATCATGTTTCTGCAGAAGAGGCACGTTGCATTGTGCTCTTTCAAAACCGGTAGCACAGGTGTTCTGTGAAAATCCTCATCCTCTTTAAAATAGCAGACATATGTCAGGGCAAGTTAAAAATAACAGCTCATTATTCACAATAATGAAGACATAACATCCAATAGATACTTATATTTACAAGAAGTTAAGGTAACACAGAGCTTTATAATCAAAATATTTCCTCTTTATAGTGAAACATTTTTTTTACCTATAGCAGGTATAGCACCGGCCACAAAATAATTAGAAACAACATGCTTTCAAACCTATGACTATCTCAAAACTAGTTAAAATGAATGATCCCTTAATGTGTTTAATTAGTTATATCAACTTAATAATATTAAGATAGTGATAATTCTATGACCAAAATATGTTCAAAACAAATAACTTTTGTGTTATGTACTAAAGCTTTAAATAACAATAATATAGCTTTAATGCTATGTTCTAAAAGTAATTCTCTCCCAATCTAAGCCCTAACAACTCCCATTTCAATGGTCCTAGACTGGCAAAAAATTATGTCAAAAAAAAAAAGGACCTCCATCATCTACATCAGGGAAGATTTGAATTCAAGACTCTTTTTTTTTTTTTTTTTTTTGGTGGTACTGGGGATGGAACCCAGGGGCATTCTACCTCCAAGCTACACCCCCAGCCCTATTTTTTATTCTTTAGTTTTGAAACAGGGTCTCATTTATTTTTGAAATAGAGTTGCAAAGAACCTTGCTAAGTAGCTGAGGCTGTCTGAGGACTGTGATCCTCAGGTCTCAGCCTCCTGTATACTGGAATTACAAGGGTGGGCCACCACGCCTGGCTTCAAGACTCTAATATTGAGGGAGTGGTTCAGGCAAAAATGGAGCTGGAAAAGCTATACCACTCCTGGGTATCTTTCCAAAGGGGTTGAATTCAGAGAACTACAGCAACATATGCATACCTGCTGAAATGAACTTACTCAGTCCTGGGGGGCAAATCTGGCACTGAGTTTGTTTGGGACCGAGATCCTCAAAAAGATGGACAAGGGCTTAGGTTGCAGTTCTGCAGCCACTTATCTGCAGTGATTTTTTTCCCTTTTATGAAATAAACTCCTTTAAGTTCCTGTTAAAAGTGGAGATTCCTCTCCGGGAAAAAAACCTGGAATAATAGACATGGAAAACCGCCTTCTGTGAAACTGACAAAGTTTTAATTTCCATCACCAGTATTTATACCCTATACCCTGTGTAAGCACCAAAGGACAATAGTGAGGCATTAAGTGTAAACAAGATGAGATTCGTCTGGGGCTAGGTGATTGAAGTCAGCCCCCTTGGCCTTTGTCATTGGAATCAGGTTTCTGGCCTCACAGGTGAGCCCTAGGGGGCAAGGTCCCGGAAAGACATCCGGGACAGGCAGGTATCAGTAAAGGCGGGGGTCACACCCAAAGTAAGTTTTGGGGAAATTCAGTCTTCTAGGATCTCCTTTGATTCTTCCATAGTCTTTTTGTCTCTAGGGCTTAGTCCAGGCCCTCCTTTATCAAGATCCATGGGTTGCGTTGCAGATTTGTCTGGTCCTGTCTGCTCTGCCATCCCCTATGAGGCAATACTTATATTACAGTTAGTAAAACAGGGCAAAAACATTATAACACAGGTGATTGGATTTCTATAATTGTTCTTTAATGCATGATTTTGGGGCAGACTTTTGAGTTTTTTACTGTCCTGCTGCTGAGTCCTAACGATAGGCTTGTTAAGGCCAGATAAGAGCTTATTAGCATCTCTTAAGAGGAAAAACAAATGGCCCAGGTTCCAGAGACAGTTTTACATCTCTTTGGGAAATGGGGCAAGAAGTGGGTTTGCAGCTTCCCCTGCTGGTAGAGAGGTGCTGGGAGCTAATTTTTAGATCAAAGGACTTGCCTTTGGAAAAACCAAAAGGGATTTTGCAGCCCCTGAATTCTGGCTGCCCTTTACTAGAAAATTTATCTTTCATGGACTCAATTTCTTCCACAGTCCTAATTCTTGGAATCCTGTTTTAGATCACCAGAGCTTTTTAGTGTAGAAATCTAAGAGCAGGGAGTATTTCTGCCAGAGATGACGCCTCCTTCCTCAGGGTTTGGCCTCCTTGGACCTTGCCGATTGATACAAGCGTTTGTCACGCTCATATATGCCGGTTGGGGGGGGGTGGTGGTGGCACATGCCTATGTTCATAGCAGCACAATTCGTAATAGCCAAAATATGGAACCAACCCAGATCTCCATCAACAGAAGAATGGATAGCAAAACTGGGAAATACACACAATGAAATTCTATTCAGCCATAAAGAACAAAATTATATCATTTGCAAGAAGATGGAAAGCCCTGGAGAACATTATGTTGAGATCAGCCAAACACAGAAGGAGAAGGTACATATGTTTCCTCTAATATGCCCAAAGTAGGGAACACAGAGGATGCCAGTGGGACTCCAGATAATGGAGGGGAAATACCAGCAAAGTTTGAATGGAAAGATAGGAGAGGAGGAAGGCTGATCTTGATTAATGAGGGTCTACCTCTGAATATGTGTAAAATTATGAATATGACATGGTTAACCTGGACAACCATTGGTGGGAGGGGGGAAGGGAAAGTGGGGGCAGGGGGGAGAGGGCACCAAATATAGTTTAAATGTATACCATTTATGTTCAATAAAAATTTTGTTTAAAAATAAATAAAAAAATAAATGAAAAAAAAAAAAAAAACGGAGCTGGAAAGAATGCTGGCTTCTCATTATTCTTCCAGGGACTCAGACATTATTCCTCCAGGCTCCTAGGAGAATGACATGGTAACTACTCAGGTCCTTTTAGAATAGTCTGGGTTTTTCTAGATGATCTATACAAGACACTCTTCTTTTCCTTCTTCACAGATGTCACTGTGATGCATTCAGTGTTATGTTGACCCATCACTCTGGGTCCAGCGATCTGGAAGGAAGACTCAGAATTTGTGAATGTCATTCTCTAGATGTGAAGATGAGATGTATCCCAAGTCAAGTCTAACCAGATTTTAGACAAGCTTACAAATTCAACTTTATCTCCCATTCTTAATTCTTAAGCCCATCCTGAACCATTATTTTCAGTTTTGATCCTCAGAGTTGACTGAACCTGTACTCCAAAACTTGTTAATACATCCAAAGTAAGGCACAGAGATCTGCTTAGTTGCAAGAATATCAGGTGATTCAGGGGGTGAGGAGAACACACTTAGAGAATGGAGCCCTGGACTTAGTGCATACCTTGGTCCCTTCTACTTCCTTTCTACTTCCCATCTGCACTCCTAGCCATGTTCACACCTTTATTGGGCTGATGACTTCAGGCTCCATGGCCTCTGGAGATCTGGGAAGAGGGAGTGCAATTCTGGTTCCTCATCCAGAATTTTGGATCATAAGCTTGGATCTGCAAAGAAAAACCAGCCCCAGAAAGATGATAGCTGTCCAGAAAGACCATGTGTCCTTGCGCTGCCTCCGGTTCTTTCTTATTCCCAGACCCCACCAGCCAGCACCACATTCCCTGCCTCTCCAGTCCAGCTCATCCCTCCAGCCCTAAAGTCTCCACAGGCCACCCACCTCCACACACTCCTCCTAGGGAGCCTGAGTATTCCAGTGCATGGACTTGACTAATTGTAAGCACAGTCTGTGGAACAAGGGACTCTGGGTGTGGTTCTTCCCACAGAGGAAGGAAACCATGGCTTGTCTGGGAGCCTGGCTGTCCTCCTCCACGCCACTGAAATGAGGTTGCTCATCAAGGTCGCTGTGGGAAAGATGTGCACTTGGGGTCAGTTTGCCAAAAAAAGAAAACAGAAAGATCATCTAGACAGGAAAGTATGAGCCCTGTCCGGTTTCATGGAGGACCAGCCCTTGCTCCAGAGTCCTCTGTCAGACAGAGACCCTATGAGGGGTACTTCTCACAGTGTTGATAAGATGAAATTCATGGGGGGAGCCTGACTGTCTCCTGCCACCCTCACACTGCGCAGGTGACATCACGAATTCCCCATCTTCACCCTCACCCTCTTCTGTGTGCACACATTCGTCTTCCTTGACCCTGAGTTATTTCTCTACTCTTCTCTCTCCAACTAAACTTGTAAGAGGAGTCCCGGTTGGTATGGTGCATCAATTCAACAAACATATCCTAGCTCCTTCTTCCCATGGCCTCTGTTCCCTGTCACAGAGGATGCTGTTCATAAGGTTTTGTTGAATGAATGATTATTCATAGTCAAAGGCCATAGTAATTACCTCAGGACTAAATGTTCTATAGTAAACACAAAATGAAAAGAAATGAGCTGAGTGTTTTGAGAATGCAAGGAGCCAGTCATGGTGGCTCGTGCCTGTAATCCATGTACTTAGGAATGATCACAAATTCAAGGCCTGCACAAGCAACTTAGGGAGGCTCTCAGAAACTTAATGTGACTTGGTTTCACAATAAAAAATTGAAACTGGCCCGGGTCGCAAGGCCCTGGGCCCCAGGCGGGGGTTGCGCGGGGCACGCTGGACCCCCGGAAAAACCGGGGCCTGGACCACAGTGTTACCAAGTGCCTGATCCCACAACCTCCTCAAACCACACATACTGTCTTCTCTTATTTAAAAAAAAAAAGGAAAAGAAAAAAAAAAAGAAAAATATTGGAGAGGGGTCAAGATGGCTGCGGCAGCTGCCAGGATACTGGAGATGCAGACAAAACTTATCCAAGTGAAGGAGGACTGCTTCTTCTTTACATCCTTAAGAATCCTGGACATCACCTGTAAGGAGAGAGTTTAGCGGAGACCTAGGAGGAAGGCAGTGTTGGAAGCGGTCGCCACGATGACGGTGGACACTTGTATTCTGGAGAGGCAGAAATCTGATCCTACCAACCTTATCTTCTGGAGAAATTACCCCAATCATCTGATGCTACCATCGTGCATGCTTAGGAACACTGGACAACATGCAGAGTTGAAAAAGAGCTTGGGAAAGATTTGAAATGGTGGAGGCAGTGGCAATGGCAGTGGCCAGTACTCAGGGGAGGCAGAGATCTGATGCATTACACCTGGAACTTTTGAAGAAATAACCCCAGAGGCAGAATGCTACCACCACGCACCCTCGAGAACGTGGGACAACCTGCTAGGTGAAGAGGGTGCTTGGATCAGAGCCTGCCGAGGGGTGAGGCCAGTGACAGGGATAGCAAAGTCGGGATTGGAACCTGCCATGAGGCAAAGCTGCTACTGAGGTCTCCGAGGCCGGGATTGGAGCCTGCTGAGGGGTTAGGTTGGTGCCGGGGCCAGCGAGGCTGGGATCAGAGCCTGGCGTGAGGCAAAGCCGGTGCTGGGGCCTCCAAGGCCAGGATAGGAGCCTGCCCAGGGGTTAGGTCGGTGCCGGGGCCAGCGAGGCTGGGATTGGAGCCTGCTGTGAGCCAAGGCCAGTGCTGGAGCCTGCCAAGGGGTTAGGCCAGTGCTGGGGTCAACAAGGTTGGGATTGGAGCCTGCTGTGAGGCAGGGCTGGTGCTGGGGCCTCCGAGGCTGGGATAGGAGCCTGCTGATGGGTTAGGCCAGTGCCAGGGGCAGCGAGGCCAGGATTGGAGCCTGCCATGAGGCAGGACCGGTGCTCGGCTTCCAAGGCCTGGATTGGAGCCTGCCGAGGGGTAAGGCCTGTTCAGGGGCCAGCGAGTCTGGGATTGGAGCCTGCCATGAGGCAAGGCTGCTACTGAGGCCTCTGAGTCCGGGATCGGAGCCTGCCGAGGGGTTTGGCTGGTGCCAGGGCCAGCGAGGCTGGGATCGGAGCCTGCCGTGAGGCAAGGCCGGTGCTGGGGCCTCCGAGGCTGGGATTGGAGCCTGCCAAGGGGTTAGGTCAGTGCCAGGGCCAGCAAGACTGGGATCGAAGCCTGCAGTGAGGCAAAGCTGCTACTGAGGCCTCCGAGGCTGGGACTGGAGGCTGCCGATGGGTTAGGTTGTGCTGGGGCCAGCAAGGCCGGCATCAGAGCCTGCCATGAAGCAAGGCCGGTGCTGGGGTCTCCGAGGCTGGGGTCGGAGCCTGCCAAGGGGGTAGGCCGGTGCCGGGGTCAGCAAGGCTGGGATCGGAGCCTGCCGTGAGGCAAGGCCAGTGCCGAGGCCTCTGAGGCCGGGATCAGAGCCTGCCAAGGTGTTAGGCCGGTGCCGGGGGCAGCGGCTGGCATTGGAGCCTGCTGTGAGCCAAGGCCACTACTGAGGCCTCTGAGGCTGGGATCGGAGCCTGCCAATGGGTTAGGCCGGTGCCGGGGCCAGCGAGGCCGGCATCGGAGCCTGCTGTGAGGTAAGGCCGGTGCTGGGGCCTCCAAGGCCGGGATCAGAGCCTGCTGATGGGTTAGGCCAGTGCCGGGGGCAGCAAGGCTGAGAATCGGAGCCTGCCGAGGGGTTAGGCCGGTGCCAGGGTCAGCGAGGCTGGGATCGGAGCCCACCTTGAGGCAAGGCCACTACTGAGGCCTCTGAGGCCGGGATTGGAGCCTGCCGATGGATTAGGCCGGTGCCGGGGCCAGTGAGGCCGGCATCGGAGCCTGTTGTGAGGCAAGGCCGGTGCTGGGGCCTCCGAGGCTGAGATCGGAGCCTGCCGATAGGTTAGGCCAGTGCTGGGGGCAGCAAGGCCGGGATCAGAGCCTGCCGAAGGGTTAGGCTGGTGCCAGGGTCAGGGAGGCTGGTATCGGAGCCCACCTTGAGGCAAGGCCGGTGCTGGGGCCTCCGAGGCTGGGATCAGAGCCTGCCGAGGGGTTAGGCCAGTGCCGGGGCCAGCGAGGCTGGGATCAGAACCTGCCATGAGGCAAGGCCGGTGCTGGGGCCTTCGAGGCCGGGATCGGAGCCTGCCGAGGGGTTAGGCCGGTGCCAGGGTCAGTGAGGCTGGGATCGGAGCCCGCCTTTAGGCAAGACTGGTGCTGGGGCCTCTGAGGCAGGGATAGGAGCCAGCCAAGAGGTTAGGCCCATGTGGGGGCCAGCGAGGCCAGAATCAGGGCCTCCCATGAGGCAAGGCCAGTGCTAGAGCCAGCAAGGTCAGGATCAGAGTCCTCCGGGTGGCCAGGCCACTACTGGGGCCGTAAAGAGTGGGATTGGAACTTGCAATGCAGCATGCACAGAGAAATATCACAGAAAAAAAAAAAGCAAATGCTTTCCCTAATTAGCAAAAACTAGGAGTAAAGGGGTAACAGGAGAAGGTCGAGTTATAGAAGGGGCCCTATAGCGAAGCAATTAAGGTGACCAATTAGAGGGGATGGGATGGGGGGAGGATGGAACCTCTTTAAAACTCAGGAGGTATGTAAACAAATGTATCAAAGATAATCACCAATCAAGCATGGGATCGAGGGAGGGGGGGAGGGAATGGGATGGGGGCTGGATGAGGGCTAATTGGATGATGTGTGCTTGTATATCCTCTCAAGTCTTGTATTCCAGTGTGATATATGATTACAATGCACCCATAAAAATATAAAAAAATTGAAACTGGCTGGGTGTGTAACTTGGAGGTAGAATGTCCCTGAGTTTAATAACCAGCACTACATACACACACACTGGGTGTATACTTTGATAAGATGATAAGCTGGGCATGATGGGCTAGGCTTTTACTTGGAGCTGAGTCAGAGAGATCAGATTCATGGCCAGCCTCAGCAATTTAGGCCCTCTGCAATTTAGCAAGACCTTATTTCAATTAAATAAATAAGGCCTAGAATCCTAGTGCATTCCTGTAATCCCAGTACTTGGGAGGCAGAGACAGGAGGATTGCAAGTACAAAGCCAGCCTTGGGCCAGGCGTGGTGGCGCACGCTTGTAATCCCCGTGCTTGGGAGGCGGAGACAGGAGGATCACGCAGGTTTGAAGCCAGCTGTGCTGGCTTAAGAGACTATGTTTTCAAATAAAAATATCAAATAGTTCTGGGAGTGTAGCCTGGAGGTAAAAGGGCTTCCAGGAACCCCAGTACCACCACCAAAAAAAAAAAAAAAAAAAAAAAAAAAAAAAAAGAGCCAGCCTTGGCAACTCAGTAAGGCCTTCAGCAACCTAGTTACACCTTGTTTTCAAATAAAATTGGGCTGGGGAAGCCGGGCGTGGTGGCGCACGCTTGTAATCCCCGCGCTTGGGAGGCGGAGACAGGAGGATCGCGCAGGTTCAAAGCCAGCCGCGCTGGCTTAAGAGACCCTGTTTCAGATATATAAAATAGGTCTGGGAGTGTAGCCCGGAGGTAGAAGGGCTTCCAGGAACCCCAGTACCACCACCAAAAAAAAAAAATTGGGCTGGGGGTATAGCTCAAAGGTAGAATACCCCTGGGTTCAATCTCCAGTACAGCACATGATAAAATAAAATAGGGCCAAAGGTGTAGCTAAGAGGTACAATGCCCCTGGGTTCAATCCCCAGTACCACAATAATAATAAATAAATATATTAAAATAGGGCTGAAAGCGTATCTCAGAGGTAATGCCCCTGGGTTCAATCTTCCATCCCCCCGCCCCCTCCCTCTCTCTCTCTCTCTCTCTCTCTCTCTCTCTCTCTCTCTCTCTCTCTCACACACACACACACACACACACACACAATGACACCTTAAATGTGTCCAGTCCAACATGATTAGAACAAGGAAGGGTTAAACTTGAAAATTTAATCAAAAATATATTTTTATATTTTTATGGTACTGGGGATGGAACCCAGGGGCATAGTACATCTGAGCTACACACCCAGCCCTATTATTTAGTATTTTTATTTTTTGAAACCGGGTCTCACTGAGTTGCGAGGGGCTTTGCTAAGTAGCTGAGGCTGTCCGCAAACCGCGATCCTCAGGTCTCAGCCTCCTGAATGCTGGGATTACAAGCGTGCGCCACCATGCCTGGTCAATATATTTTTATGGGACTTAAGTAAAATGCTGCTCAATGATCTGAGAAAGCAGCACAAAGATTTTGGCATTTTGTTTTATCTTTGAGACTGGCTCTCATGCTGCTGCCAAGGTGGGTCTCTTGAGTCCTCCTGCCTCAGCAGGAGCTCAGTATGGGAGGGTTGGAACAAGCTTGTGACCTCAAGTGGGAACCTTTCTTAAGTCCTTTCTGACTCTCTGATATCTAGGTGTCTCTGAAGAGGTCTGAATTCTGAGTCCCCCAGAAACAAAGAACTCAGGACTTATGTCCCAGGGCATCTGTTGCACCGGGACAGTGATGAGATCACTAGCTTCTTTCTCCTCCTCCTCCTCCTCTTCCTCTTCCTCCTTCTCCTCCTCCTTTCCCTTCCCCTCCTCCTCCTCCTTCCTCCTTCCTTCTTCCTCCTCCCTCGTCTCTTTCTTCCTCTTCCTCCTCCTCCTCCTCCTTCTTTCCCTTCCCCTCCTCCTCCTCCTCCTCCTCCTCCTCCTCCTCCTCCTCCTCCTCCTCCTCCTCCTTCGGAACAGGACTAGAGGCTGCTATTCAGGAATTCTCCCTATCAAGCAGCCTGGTGAAGACCTCATGATGCTCAGGGAGCACCAAGGATATTCACCATTTCTTCAGTGTCATCTTGAGGCCACACTGCGTGTCCATGGTCCAGGAGGGATGCTGTGGCTCAGGGCCCAGGTCCGGAACCTCCTGTTCCAGCTCCTCCTTGGATTTGGAGGAGCTCTCCTTCCTCTTCTGGGCCCTGGATTGAGTTGGGAGTCTGTGTTCCAGCTCCAGGGCTGAGACAGCCAATCCTGGCTGCTGCTCCTGGGAATCGAAGGACAGTTCCCTGTCCCTCTTCTGTGCAGAAAACTGAAGCAAGGAGCTGTTTTATTCCCAGCATGGAGTCAGCCAATCCTGGCTGCTTCTCCTTCTGCTCCTCTCTGGAATATGAGGACCATTCCCTGTCCCTTTCCTGTACAAAGAACTGAGGCGGGAACTGGGCTCTACCACAGGGACGGAGTCAGCCGATCCAGGCAGCTCCTCCTCCTGTTCTTCCTGGCAATCTGAGAACCATTCCTATAACTCCTCTGTTTAGGGGACTGAGTCTGGAAGCTGGGATATTCCACAGGGACCGAGTCAGCTGATCCAGGCAGCTCCTCCTCCTATTTTTCTGGCAACTGAGGACCATTTCTTATCACTCCTCTGTGTAGGAGACTTTGTCTGGAAGCTGGGCTCTACCACAGGGACCGAGTCAGCCAATCCAGGGAGCTCCTCCTTCTGCTTTTCCTGGCAAACTGAGGACCATTTCTACCACTCCTCTGTGCAGGGGATTGAGTTTGGAAGCTGAGATCTACCACAGGGACTGAGTCAGCCAATCCAGGGAGCTCCTCCTCCTGTTCTTCCTGGCAATCTGAGGACCATTCTTATCACTTCTCTGTTTAGGGGACTGAGGTGGGGAACTGGGATCTACCACAGGGACTGAGACAGATGATCCAGGCAGCTCCTCCTCCTGTTCTTGCTGGCAACTGAGTACCATTCCTTATCACTCCTCTGTGCAGGGGACTGAGTTTGGAAGCTGGGATCTACTACAGGGACTGAGTCAGCCAATCTAGGTAGCTCCTCTCCCTGTTCTTCCTGGCAACTGACTACCATTCCTTATCACTCCTCTGTGCAGGGGACTGAGGCAGGGAACTGGGAACTACCACAGGGATTGAGACAGATGATCCTGGCAGATCCTCCTCCTGTTCTTTCTGGCAATCTGAGGACCATTCTTATCACTCCTCTGTGCAGGGGGCTGAGGCGGGGAACTGGGATCTACCACAGGGACTGAGACAGATGATCCAGGCAGATCCTCCTCCTGTTCTTTCTGGCAATCCGAGAACCATTCTTATCACTCCTCTGTGCAGAGGACTGAGTCTGGAAGCTGAGGTCTTTCACAGGGACTGAGTCAGCCAATCCAGGCAACTCCTTCTCCTATTCTTCCTGGCAATCTGAGGACGATTCTTATCACTCCTCTGTTTAGGGGACTGAGGCGGGGAACTGGGATCTACCACAGGGACTGAGCCAGCCGATCCAGGCAGATCCTCCTTTTGTTCTTCCTGGCAATCCGAGGACCATTCTTATCACTCATCTGTGAAGGGGACTGAGGCAGGGAACCTGGATCCACCACAGGGACGGAGTCAGCCAATCTTAGCAGCTCCTCCTCTAGATGAACCTGGGAATTTGTGGACCATTCCCAGTTCGTGTTCTCTCCACAGGACTCAGGCAAGTGGCTGGTTACTACCTTCAGGTCTGAGGCAGCCAATTTTTGCAGCTGGTCCTTCTGCTCCACCTAGGGATCTGAGGCCCATTTCTTCTCTGTCTTCTCAGTTCAGGACTGAGGCAGAGGGCTGGGTTCTATCTCTGGAACTGAGTCAGCCAATCCTGATAGCTCCTTCTGGGGATCTGAGGACCATTCCCTGTTGCTCTTCTGTGCAGGGGACTGAGGTAGGAAGCTGGTTTCTACTCCTGGGATTGAGTTAGCCAATCCTGGCTGCTGCTCCTGGGAATCTGAGGACCATTCCCTCTCCCTCTTCTGGGTCCAGGACTGAGGAGGGATCTGGGTTCTATTCCTAGGAATGCATCAGTCAATTCTGGTAGCTCCTCCTCTGGCTCCTCCTGTGAATCTGAGGACCACTCCTAGCCCATGTTCTGTTCAGAGGACTGAGGCAGAGGGCTGGTTACTATTCCCGGAACCAAGTCAGTCAATCCTGGCAGCTCCTCCTGGGAATCGAGGACCACTCCCAGTCTCTGTACTGAGGCAAATGGCTGGGACCTTCTCATGGGATTAGATAAAAAATGCCCAGTGGATCCTCCTCTAGGTTCTCCTCAGAATCTGATGACCATGCCCTCTTCCTCTTCTGGCCATAGAAGTGAAGTGGGCAGCTGCCTTCTACCCTTGGGGTTGAGTAAAGAAACCTGAGTAGAGGTTCTGTCTTTGGAATTCAGCCTTTGACTTTCGAAACCCAAGCTAGTCTCACCACCTAAAACCCAAATCTCTTCAACCATTGCCAACCCCCAAACCATTCCTATTTTCTTTTTTTTTTTTTTTTTTGGCACTGGGGATGGAACCCTGGGACATTTTACCTCCAAGCTATGCCCCAGCCCTATTTTTTATTCTTTATTTTCAAACAGGGCCTCACTGAGTTGCAAAGGGTCTCACTAAGTAGCTGAGGCTGTCCGTGAACTGCGATCCTCCTGTCTCGGCCTTCCAAATGATGGGATTACAAGTGTGCCCCACCACGCCTGGCCCCAAGCCACTCTTTTGTCTTTCCTTCCTGTAATATTCATCTACCCATGATTCTCCTAGCCCATCTCCCTTCTCATCCAAACTCTTCCTCATTATAGAGCCTTTTCTCCCATCTTTAGGGGTGGGGGAATCTGACTTCCCTCTTTCTGTTTCCTGTCCTTTGATCTCATCTCCCCACTTGATTTCTTTTTAATTCCTATCTATCTAAACATCCCTGTCTCCATGTCCTTTATTTTCCAGTGCCTGGCTTCCTGTGGCCTTCCTTACCACCTCTCTACCCCTCTTTCCTTACTAGTGACCCTTGGAAATCTCTTCTGGCACCAGTCCCCCCACCTGAAGGCCCTGGGATCTCGTCATCCACCTCAACCTCCAGGCAGTACCCTGAGGAGCTAGGCTGGGGATTCTGGGCCTTAGACTGGGAGGCTGATGGACTAGTGGCCATGAGTTCTCCCAATCTTTTTCTTCCCTTTCACAAATCCAAGATTCTGACCCATTTAAAGCCTTCCTCTGGAATCTAGTTGAACCCAAGCTTATTGTCTCTTTCCAGACTGGGGAGAAGTCAGCAGTGGAGAGGAGCTCTAGAAGAAGCCGTTGCCCACTGCCCTGCAGAGCACCCATGGCGTTCAGCCATTCCAATTAGGAGGAATGGAACCCTCTGATGTCAGCAACATTCCAGCTTGACAACCAGTTTGCAGGAAAATAGGTAACTTCCAGACTGATGTGTACACTTATGCTGGAGCCCTGGGGGAGGTGGCATCTCCTGCCACTGACCCAAACTTGTCTACCATCCCAAACTCTCCTCAAGGTCTCCGGCTCCCTCTTTCTTTTTCCCCCCACAGGAATGCTATCCTCCTTCCACTTTCATTTGTCTGCCTTATGTGCATTCCCACTTGAGAAGTCAATCTGGGCGGAGAGGGAGGAGACTGGTAAAGAAATTTTAAAGATGCTGGCCCTGGTGGCGCATGCTTGTAATCCCAGCATTTGGGAGGCTGAGACAGGAGGATTGCAGTTCACAGACAGCCTCAGCTACTTAGTGAGGTACTTTGCAACTTAGTGAGACCCTGTTTAAAATAACGAATAAAGCTGGGCATGGTGAAGCATGCCTCTAATACAAGAGGATCACACAGGTTCGAAGCCAGCCTCAGCTACTTAGTGAGGCTCTCAGTAAGTTAGTGAGACCCTGTTTCCAAATAAAATATAAATTAGGTCTGAAGGTATAGCCTGGAGGTAGAAAAACCCCCAGATTCCACCCCCAGTACCACAAAAAAATAAAGAATAAAAAATAGGGCTGGGGGTGTTGTTTGGAGTTAGAACCCTCCTGGGTTCTATCCCTAGTACTGCAAAAAAAAAAAAATTAAAGAAACTGAGAGACTGGAGAGCAAAAATAAGTGAGAGGGCAATAAGCATGTACAAAGATTCCAGGTGCCTTGACTTGATAGTTGGAAAGATAAATGAAAACACTTGGCTTGGCAGAGCTCCTGTGCTGCATGTCCCAGGCCCTCACCGTGTTCAGGAATCTGTACTGGGGACACATCCTTTGTCCTCAGGCATCTTTGAGACCAGGAGACATTTAAAGGACCTAAACTCACAGAAAACATTCAGCTGCTTATACACTGTTGAAACAGTATCTCTAATACCAGTTCATGGATCACCTAAAATCTGCCTCTGAATTCCAATTAAGACTTTTTCATGAGAAAGAGGCAGGGGAGGGAGTGGGGTGCGAAGTGGGGAAGGGATACATGAATGATGTGTGCATCATTCTTGTACCCCATTAAGATGTATGTCTACAATGCACAAAAAATTTCTATCTGCCAGGTATGTTGGTGCATGCCTATAACCCAAGTTCTTGAGAGGCTGAGACAGGAGGACCTAAAGTTTAAGGCCAGGAGGCAGTAATTTAGGGAGACCCTGTTTCAAAATAAAAAATTTTAAAAGAGCTGAGGGTAGAGCTCAGAAGTACAATGTCCTTGGTTTTGATTACCAGTACCATATTCTCTATGTAGCAAATTTTGGGCTACAGGTACAGGTTCTTAACCCATAAATTTCACTAGTATTTGTGTTCCTATTTTTTTTTTTTGTGTGTGAGTCTGGAGATGGAACCCAGGGGCATTCTACCTCTGAGCTACACCCCCTGCCCTAATTTTTATTCTTTGTTTTGAAACAGGGTCTTGCTAAATTGCAAATGGCCTCACTAAGTAGCTGAGGCTGCCTGTGAACTGCGATCCTCCAGTCTCAGCTCCAGAATGCTGGGATTACAAGCATGTGCCACCATTCCCAGCTGTGTTTATGTTCTTATGAAGAAATTATTGATGTACAAAAAGAGTGAATGGAAGCTAGGTGTGGTGATGCATGCCTACAGGTTCACAGTCATACTTTCCAGCTTAATGAGGCCCTTAGCAATGTAGTCAAACTCTAAATAAAAATAGTGCTGGGGTACAGAGGTGGAATGCCCCGGGGTTTAATCACCAATAACACACACACACACACACACACACACACACACACACACACACACACACACACACACGATGAATGGAAATATCTCCTATTCCAGACAGAATATGGTCTGCTCTGAGATAGTGGGCAGGGCATGGGATCTAATGCAGAAAGGTCTCTAATTTTCAGCACTCAGTGTAATCAGAAAACTGCTTGCAACCTTGTGCCTCAGGCCTCTGCTTTCTGCCTGGTCAGCCAAGCAGTGCTGGGTTTTTGTTTTGTTTTTGTTTTCTTAAAATTTGGGGTTTCATATACATAAAATTTACAATTTTAGTCACTTTATTTTTATTTATTTATCTATCTATCTATTTATTTTTTATTTTTTTGGTGGTACTGGGGTTTCTGGAAGCCTTTCTACCTCCAGGCTACACTCCCAGACCTATTTTTTATATTTTTATTTGGAAACAGGGTCTCTTAAGCCAGCGCGGCTGGCTTCGAACCTGCGTGATCCTCCTGTCTCTGCCTCCCAAGCATGGGGATTACAAGCGTGTGCCACCATGCCCAGCAATTTTAGCCATTTTAAAGGGTAAATTCAGTAGAAAGTACAGCTGTGTCTTACTTAATACTGTGGGTATGTTCTGAGAAGTGTGTCGGTAGTCAATGGTGTCACTGTCTAAACCTCATAAAGTGTACTTACCCTTACCAAGATGACTACATGTTGCCAGGTGGTGCTATCTTAAGGAACCATTGTGTTGTGTGGTCCATTGGTCCATTGCTGGCTGAAACATCATTATGTGGCACGTGACTGCATTATCCTTGGAAACCATCACCACCAGCATCCAACTCCAGAATGTTTTCATCATCCTAAAGAGAAACTCTGCACCCATTAAACACCAACTCCTCACAACCCCGGCACAGACCCTAGTAATCACCACTCTTCTTTCTTTACCAATGAATTGGAAAACTGTAGATACCTTGTGTGTCTTACATATTATGGAATCATAGAGTTTTTGTCCTGTGTGTCTGGCTAATTTGATTCAGTCCTCAAGATCCTACATTGTAGAAGGATGTCTCAAAATTTCCTCCCTAAAAAATCTGAATAAGAAGCTTGGTGTGATGGTACATACCTGTAATCCTAGTAGTTGGGAAGCTGAGACAGGATGATCACAGGTTCAAGGACAGCCTCAGCAAGTAGTGAGACTCTCATCAACCTAGTGAAGTCCTGTTTAAAAAATAATAAAATAGGGCTGGGGGGTGTAGCTCAGTTGTAGAATTCCTCTGGGTTCAATCTCAGTACCAAAACAAAGTCTGAATAAGAGTTAAATAGCAGCCGGGCATGGTGGCGCACGCTTGTGATCCCAGCATTTGGGAGGCTGAGACCAGAGGATCGCGGTTCGCGGACAGCCTCAGCTACTTAGGCCCTCTGCAATTCAGTGAGACCTGGTTTCAAAATAAAGAATAAAAAATAGGGCAGTGGGTATAGCTCGGAGGTCTAATGCCCCTGGGTTTCATCCCCAGACCCGCAAAAAAAAAGTTAATATGGATAGACTACTGTTCTATGGGTAGCTTTTATCCATCTATGAGCATAGTTGTTGCTTCCATATTTGAGCATAAAGAGTTCCTTTTGATCTTCTCTTGTGGATTCCAAGAAATGTGTGTGTTATTCATGTGGTGTTGAAGTTTAATTATGCATTTGGATCTCCTACATGATTTAAAACATTTTTTTGAGGT
This sequence comes from Muscardinus avellanarius, assembly GCF_963383645.1. Classification (NCBI taxonomy): domain Eukaryota; kingdom Metazoa; phylum Chordata; class Mammalia; order Rodentia; family Gliridae; genus Muscardinus; species Muscardinus avellanarius. The sequence goes on from NC_137796.1 coordinate 69,519,391, forward strand.
ACTGGGGATTGAACCCAGTGACATACACCTTCCTCTATTTTTTAATTCTTTATTATGAAACAGGGTCTCACTAAGTTGTGGAGGGCCTCACAAAGTTGCTGAGATTGACCAAGAGCCTGTGTTCCACTTGTCTCAGCCTTTCAAGTACTGGGATTACAAGCATGGGCCACCATGCTCCGCTTTTTTTTTTCCTTGCAGTACTGGTGATGGAACCCAGGGACATTCTACCTTTGAGCTACACCCATAGTCTTATTTTTTGGTCTTTAAAATTTTTTTTTTTTTGGTGGTACTGGGGTTTCTGGAAATCCTTCTACCTCTGGGCTATACTCCCAGACTTATTTTATATTTTTATTTGGAAACGGTCTCTTAAGCCAGTGAGGCTGGCTTTAAACTTGTGCAATACTCCTGTCTCCACCTCCTAAGCGCGGGGATTACAAGCGTGTGCCACCACGCCCAGCTTCTTTTTAAATTTTTGAAACAGCATCTCACTGAGAAGAGCCTCGCTAAGTAGCTGAGGTGGTTCTCAATCTGCGATCCTCTGGTCTCCGCCTTCCAAATGCTGGGATTACAAGCATGTGCCACCAAGCCCAGCTCATGCCCAACTTTTTTACATTAGTCTAATGAAGGCATACCATGAGTAATGTCCAGTTGGTTCTACCAACAAGCAGGGAGTATGTCCACCTCACTTTCAGTCATGGAGGTTCAGAGTTAGGTGAGCTCATAGAGATCTTCTGACCTACCTGTGAGTTGAGATGCAGCTTCCCCGGAACCCCAGGAGACCCTCCTCAATGGGAAAGGCACTACCTGTCAGGAAGCCACAGGCCGCTCTGCTCATCTTGAGCTCCAGTTTGCATTCATGTTGCTTCCAACCATCAGAGCTGGCTGAATCCTCCTATAGCAAAAAAAGTCACACACTATCCTAGCGAGCAGGCTCCAAGTACAGCCATGTGCCACATGACACGGTATCAGTCAAAGACGAGCCACACGTTCAGTGGTCATCCCACAAGTTCATCCTGCCTTTGTGACCTAGGAACCATTTAGCCTCTGTAGATGCCCTCTGTGATTTTCCACAGTGATGAAACTGCCAAATGCAGTTTCATTGGACCTGATCTTCCTTATTAAGTGATGCATGGCCATGGGAGAAGATCAGGATCATGTCCCCATTAAAATTTATTTTCTTGGAAATGAAAAGCCCTAATTATTTTGACCACAATGCAAATCCCAGTACCTCATCTGGCATGCTACAATTAGGTGGCACCCATTTTAAGACATGTTTGACATGTCTTGACAAAAAATGGTATAACCAGCACAGGCATGGTCTGATATGGACCAACACCTTTCCATTTTTCTTGTACTCCTTTAGATGCTGTGTAAACAACAATGGCTGTGTTGATACCAGCCTTTAAGCATAAGGGTCTCTCGGAGGAACACCAAAGTCTAAGAGCACAGGCCAGCCTCATAGATTGTAACTCAACGGGACCAAGGTTGGGCATGACTTCACTTTCTACTGTGGTTCTTCAGATTTTATTTATTTATTTATTTAGGTGGTACTGGGGTTCCTGGAAGCCCTTCTACCTCCAGGCTACACTCCCAGACCTATTTTTATATTTTTGAAACAGGGTCTCTTACGCCAGCGCGGCAGGCTTCGAACCTGCGCGATCCTCCTGTCTCTGCCTCCCAAGCGCGGGGATTACAAGCGTGCGCCACCACGCCTGGCTTGGTTCTTCAGATTTTAAATCTGGAGACTGCAGCAGGAATCCTAGAGAAATCGTTGCTGCTTACAGAAACAAGAAAGACGGGAGTGGAGGGAGTGAGGTATGTTTGGGCCTGACAGGGTAGGGCTGTGGCAGGCCTGGAGTCCTGTGAATGAGTCCTGAGTCATCCTGATGGGTGACATCCCTCCATCAGCCTTGGGCCTGTGTGAACAGATGTTCGGATGTTAGGGTCCGAGAGTTGCCCCCTTTCCCAAATAACGAAGAACTCACCAAGGATATAAATCACACGCAGAGTTTATTGTGCTGCAGCTCTTACTGGCAAGCCAGTGGTCGGAACTCTTTCACAAGCCCAACTGTCGTTAAAGGAACTGTCCGAATGACTACCAGGGAGTGCCCTGGCCGAGCCAACGTTCAGCCTCATTGACAGAAGGATGTGGTCAGAGTCGACCCCGAGCACACTTCAGGTTCTGTATTTATAGCCCCAGAGGGGTGGTTACAGACGTCACAGCCCGCCAAAAATTAGGGTACAACCACTCAAATAAAAAGGTAAACAAGTACAACCAATGATTTCAAAAGAAAGCAGACACACACTTGAATCACAGCAAATAGTTTTAAAGGACAGCCTTTCTACGTCACCACCTGCCAAGGAATGACTATCTCTCTCATGCTTGGTTACTATGGTAACCTTTAGCCCCGGCTGGCAAGGGCCAGATGTTTGCCTATAGATAAGGCTGTGGCAAGTTTAGAACTTACTTCTAAGAAAAATAGCTTTACACTCTAAAACATCTTAAAATACTTTAAAAATATTTCAAACTTTAAAGAAATAACTCCTAATCATTAAAACAAGAATCTTAAAGGACAAATCTAACCTTAACTTTAAAGAAATAACTTTTAACAGCAAACTAGGCTCCTAGATCAAAACAACTTCCAACATTAACATTAAAGCAAATGGGACACAAGCAGGATTACAGAAGCAAGGACTTGAGCAAGCAGTTACAAGCAGGAACTTACAAGTTTTACTCTAACCTAATTCTATATTAGCAAGCGGGTTTTACAAAAGCAGAAACTTAGTTGTTTATCTTAACATTTTAATTTCATAAGGGGAGGGGAAGGTCCCCTCACAGCACTTTTACCCAGGGAAGCTCCATGTGTGCCCCCAGCAGGCGTCCCCTCACCTTGCTGGGTCTGCCCCTCTCCCCTTGGGTTGAAGTCTCTCGATTTTCCTCCCTTGGCCTGTGCACTGTTACCTGGTCCCACAGTGCTTTTAGGGTCTTTCCCATACTGCTGATCAACTTCAGATTTCCAGCTCATCCTCAGTTCTGGGTGGCAGCTCTCTTTTCATCCCAAGCCACCTCAAGTTGGCAGTAGAAATTGTCTCTGCAGAGAGGTCCTCATGACACCCTTAGTGACAGTTGGGGCTCGTTTCTGTCCCCAGATTGCTGGGCCTGCAGGTGAAAACCAGTGATTGAAACAGGCAAGCACCCTGAGCAGGAAGACTGCTTGGGTTTTTGCCCCTGCTGAGATCCTGTCCCTCACCCTTATTTGCGGGGTATTGTGTGTTGGTAGCTCTTTTTTTTTTTCTTCAAAGACTGGCTGTTTTTGAAGATAGGTGGAAATTTTGAAAAAGATATTGGTAAAGACGCAAAATTTATAGTACATCTTTGTGAGAATTGTCTTATTTCCAAGACAAGGTGAGAGGGTTTTTTTTTTTTTTTTTTTTTTTTGTGGTGATACTAGGAGTGGAACCTAGGGGCTTTCTACCTCCGGGCTATACTCCCAGACCTATTTTATACTTTATTTGGAAACAGGGTCTCATTAAGTTATTGAGAACCTCACTAAATAGCTGAGGCTGGCTTCAAACCTGCGCAATCCTCCTGTCTCAGCCTCCCAAGCATAGGGATTACAAGTGTGCGTCACCACACTCGGCTCATGACAAGGTGAGTTTTTTTTTTTTTTTTTTTTTGGTGCTACTGGGGTTCCTGGAAACCCTTCTATCTCTGGGCTACACTCCCAGACCTATCATATATATATTTTTAAACGGGGTCTCTTAAGCCAGCGAGACTGGCTTTGAACCAGTCTCTGCCTCCCAAGCGCGGGGATTACAAGCGTGTGCCACCACGCCCGGCAAGGTGAGAGTTTTAAAACAAAATTTGGAGCTGGACATAGTGGCTCATGCTTATAATCCCAGTATTTGGGAGGCTGAGACAGGAGGATAGTGCAGGTTTGAAGCCACCCTCAGCTACTTAATGAGGCCCTTTGCAACTCAGTGAGACCCTGTTTCAAAATAAAGAATAAAAAATAGGGTTGGGGATGTAGCTCAGAGGTAGAATGCCCCTGGGTTCCATTCCTGGTACCACAACAAACAAACAAACAAACACAACAACAAAACACACACACACACACACACACACACACACACAAAAAAAAAAAACCCCAAAATAAAATTTGGTATGTGAGGGATTGGCTTATTCTAAGACAGCCAGAGTTTTAAAACACTTTGGTCAAGAAACAGTGTTAAAAGTATGCCTGAGGCAAACTAATTAGAATCACTCCAGACTTCCCAAACCAAGTCATGAGAGCCAGAAGGGCTTGGAGTAACATATTCCAAACTCTGAAAGAAAACAACTTCCAGCCAAAAATTTCCTATCCAGCAAAACTTTCTATCAAATTAGATGGAGAAATAAGAAGCTTCCATGACAAACAGAAACTGAAGGAATTTATGTCTTCAAAACCAGCGCTAGAGAAAATACTCAGAGATTAACTACAAAGAAGAAATAGGTAACACTCACCAGAACCAGAGAAACAAGAGTTTCCATCCAACAGACAACTAAGATTGGTTATCTGTGGAGATTCATTATTTATGTTAGTCTTTTACCTATCTCTAAATTGTATTGTTTGCCTTTATTGTTGTTAATTTTTAGGATTTCTAGTTGGAATATTAATATACCTTCAGATATAGCATTTGGAAATATTTTATCCAATTCTATTAGTAACTTTTAACTCTGTTTACATTGTCTTTGGATATACAATGTTTTCTTTTATTTTTTAAGGAGTTTGTATATTCTTCTGTTGCCTGTGCCATTGAAATCATATCCAAGAAATCACTGCCAATTTCAATGTTGTGAGGTTTTATGACCCAGATTTTCTCCTAAAAGTTTATAGTCTTAAGATTTATATTTAGGTCTTTTATCTAGTTTGAGTTAATACTTGTATGTGGGATTAGGTAAGGGTCCAATTTTATTCTATTCCATGTAATTATTATTTTTCAACAATATTTAGTTAAAAGATTATTATTTCCACCACCAAATGTTCGTGGAAACCTTGTCAAAAATAACTTGACAATATAGGGAAGAAGTTAGCTCTAGGCTTGTATTTAACTCTAATGGTCTATATATCTGCCTTTAGAACAGTACTACACTGTTTCAATTATTGTAGCTTTATATGGTTTGAAATCAGAAAATATATATCTGCTAGCTTTGTTCTTTTTCAAGATCGTTTTGGGTATCTAGAATTCATATTCCATATTAGGATAGATTTTTTTTCTGAAAAATAAATATATAAATATATGATAGTTTCACCTAAAAAAACATAAAAAATATGCTCTGGTAAGAAAGAAAGCAAAAAGAAATATTGAAATATTATCTTTAAATCATCAAACGCTTGGTATCAGACAAATGAAACTGTTATGTGAGATTATCATTTTTAATTTTGGATAAATTGCTATAATACTAGATTTCAACCACTAAGCCAAGCATGGGAAGGAGGGATGGGGAGAGAATGGGGTGGGGATCGGGTGGGGGCTGACTGGGCGATGTGTGCATGTATGTCTACAAAAGTTTGTATCCCACTATGATGTATGAATACAGTGCACCAATAAAATAAAATTAAAAAAAAATTAAAAAAAAAAAAGTATGCCTCTTGTTTGGTGATTAACTTTGATACATATGTTTATGTACCTCCTGCTTTTTAAAGAGGCTCCATCCTCCCCTATTCCATACCATCTGATTGGTCACCTTAATTGCTTCACTATAGGGCCCTTTCTATAGCTCAACCACTTCCTGTTGCCCGTTTCCTCCTAGTTATTGTTGATTAGGGGAAGCATCTGGTTTTAATTTTCTGCGATATTTCTCTGTGCATGCTGCGTTGCAAATACCGATCCCACTCTTGAAGGCCCTGTTGTGGCCTGGCTACCCGGAATGGGATGGGGGCTGGATGAGGGCTAATTGGATGATGTGTGCTTGTATATCCTCTCAAATCTTATATTCCAATGTGATGTATGATTACAATGCACCAATAAAAATAAATTAAAAAAAAGTATGCCTCTGAAATGATTCATTTATTTTGTAATAAAGACAGGAGTTTTGCAAAAATGCTTAAGATTTCTTAAAAGGAAAAGTTCTATTCTATTTTTTTTTTTTTTTTGGTGGTACTGGGGGTAGAACCCAGGGGATTTTCTACCTCTGGACTATACTCCCAGAACTGTTTTATATTTCATTTGGAAACAGAGTCTCACTAAGTTGCTGAGAGCCTCAGTAAGTAGCTGAGGCTGGCTTTAAACCTGTGCGATCCTCCTGTCTCAGCCTCCCAAGTACTGGGATTACAAGCGTGCGCCACCATGCTAGGCTAAGGGTTATGTTTTAAAATTGCTGCTAGCCACCTGTTTGACAGAAATATTTTATATTTCTCAGAACCCCTAGCCTTGTTTTTTATTCTTTATTCTTTCATTAAGTGGTACTAGGGATTGAAGCCAGAGGCATTCTATACTCTTCTTCAGCTGAACTACTAGCTCTATTTTAACTTTATTTTAAAACAGAGTTTTACTAAGTTGCAGAGGACCTCACTCAGTTACTGAGGCTGGGTCCCAACCTTGGATACTTCTTGTAATGGTAGAGAAACTGCTGAGGGGGGGGAGTGGGGGAGCTGGTTGGGCTCCTGAAACTGTTACAGTGAGAGATGTAGCCACAGGTTCTTGTTCTGAGCTAAGTATAGAAAACACTAGCCCAAACTCTGTAAGCTTAAGCAATTTTATTATTACAAAGATGGAAAGATAGAACAGAGTTTAGAGTAAAGCACTATGCATAAAGGGTGACATAGTGGGCTGACTTAAAGCATAAAGGGTGACATAGTGGGCTGACTTAAAAAGAAGTAACTGAAGTCTTTCAGATACAAAGTAGCTTTATACCCAGTCTTCTGACCAGACTAGATCCTTCCTTTCTCCAGGGCAGGTCTTTTGATGTGGGGATTCCTTCTTGTAGACCTGGCCTGTCTCCGGCACAGACCCCATGCCTGTTGTTATAGCCCAAAATGTGTTAGTTGATTATCAGAGTCTGGGATTTCTTGAAGGCTTATGGCATCCTCCCAAATCCTTGGAAACGCTTATTTTTACAATGAAAAAGGGCCCTGGGACTATCTCTGTTGTCTTACTAATCACCCTTGGTGCCTGGAATTCTGCAGGATCTCTTCCCTTGTCTGAGTGCCTCTTTGTCTCTGGACAGTGTACTTACTAAGTGCAGGGGTCAAGGATCTACCTGGCCTTTTCCTCTATTGTATCGGGCAGTATTGGTTGCTCATCAACTAGGTTGTTTTGAAGCCTCACACAAGTTTACATTTCCTATACTCAGGCCAGGTCATAGAGGAGAGGAGGTAAACAGAGGCACTGATTGTCTTGTATAGTTTTAGGGCTAAAGGCTTCAACTGACTCTGAGGCTTTTACTATAGGTTAATCATTAGAACGAAGGGCAAAGACAGAGGGGAACTCTGCATTGTAATAGCTGCTGCCCCCTCCCTGTCTGAGTGCCTGCACAGCACCTAGGCCCTGACTATATTTTACATTTTGGAAATTAATACCAAAGCAATTTTCCAATACCAGCACACTTCTGACTCAAACTCCCAAGTGCTATGATTACAGAAGCTTGCCACTGCACAGAGCTTACATGAATTTTCAGTTTGTTTTAGGAGATAACTAGGGCCTAGGGTATCTGGGTCAAATAAAGTATGTACATGTAACCTTGTTGTGTTCATGTATGCAACTATCACTGTCAACTACATCATGATGTGATACTGTAATGTACCAAAAGTATAAAACAACTTCTATTAATAATAGACTATTATAATGGTCATTAATAAAGTTTTGGGTGCTTCTTGGGTCTCCTGGTTTTGGGAGGCAGTATCATGATATGGAGGGAGTCTGTTCAGGCACAGTTTCCTTGATGTTAAGGGGAGCTATGGCTCCTACAGGGCTGTCATCCTGCTTTTTTGAGATCTTCTGGTCTTTGTATTTTTGACTTAGCTATTGCTACCAGGATTGTTTTTACTTTGTAAATTTTGAATAAATCTGGATGGCCTTGGAAGTAACAGAAAAGTTGAATATAGCCCACTTTGCTCCACTTGCCTTCCCTTTTGCAAAATAGATCTAATTGTAAGATAGTATTGTAATTTAGAGCCGGGTGTGGTGGCGCACACTTGTAATCCCTGCGCTTGGGAGGTGGAGACAGGAGGATTGTGCAGGTTTGAAGCCAGCCGTGCTGGCTTAAGAGACCCTGTTTCCAAATAAAAATATAAAAAAATAGGTCTGGGAGTGTAGCCTGGAAATAGAAGGGTTTCCAGGAACCCCAGTACCACACACACACAAAAATTAGACTTTCAAGCAGCAGCCAGTTTTTCCCATTTCCCAGAGAGTATTGTAGCCATGTTTGAGTGCAGAATGATGGGGATTGAGCCTGTATTGATTGCTAATATGGGCAGTATTAATTGTTAATAAGAATAAGCTTTCATATTTAGGCAAAACAACAAAATCTTTTTATCTGGTTCTAAGCTGTCAGCCAAGAGCTGCCACCAAGGTTGACCTTGGTCAGCTAAAAGTTGGCTGTTAGCTTAGCCAAACATTGAATATTAAAACAGACACCTACACTTAGAAAAAGAATTATATAGATTCTCACAACAGTTTAGGCTAAAGTTAAAAGATGAAAAACAAGCTATGTTAACTTAATAAAACCTCTATACTTTCAAAGACTATTATTCCTGTGTCTTATTATAAAACAAGTTTTCAAAACAATAACTTCTAGCAGACAGAGAAAAGGCAAATCTGAGAACTCACCAAGGGCCTAAGTGGACAATATATGCTTTAAATTTTAAGAACAAAGTGGGCTTCTACCATACAGACCCCAGACCTTGCCAAATAAGTACCACATTTTGGTCAGTGATGTCAGATCCATCTGTCCTTGTGAAGATGAACAAAGGTTAACAATAAAAGCTCACATGGCAGAGAAAACTAACAGGCTAGCACCTGCTTTGGAGGGAAAAGACTATTGGCTAAACCAGATTAAAAAAAAAGGAAATAATACACTCTTTTAAAATATTTTGTGTGGTCAGAGATCTCAGTATCTTACTTTCAAGTCACTCCACTGTGTCACCTCTGACAGTGCTTTGATTGCTCTGTCCCTCTTTCTACCTTGTAATAAAACTTTGCTTAAACTTGCAACAGTGTAGTTCTATTTTTCTCTAACCTATCTAAGAACAAGAATGTACAGCAATATCCTAAACTGTTACACAGAAGAAAATGAGAGCCTTTTTCTTTAGAATCTGGGGATCAAACTTATCCCAGTGTTTGAGGATACACGTGGGGGGAGTTCAAGCTTTTACCTTGGATTGTGGGATTCCACTTAAGGGCTGTGCTTACTAACTTGTCCTAGGAGTTTCCTCACCCCCTCCTCAGCACACCTCAGTATGCACTTTGTGAAACTGAAGCTTAGCTGGGTGGATTCCAACCCAGCACATTGTGTTGGCTTCTTGAGGGTGTCTGCTCACTGTCCACCGAGGAAAGTTCTCTTAAGAGCACAAGGCTGAGCTATCCTAGCCTCTACTGATGTACATAACCCCCTGCCTTTCTCTATCCAGGTGGGGTCCCCTATGTCCCATTCCAAATCCCAGATATTTCTGGCGCTTCCAATGAATAAAACACTGCATTTACTAGAATGTTCTCCCAATTGTTAAAAACACTGTAATTTTAACCTTCACCAAGTAGATGAGGCTAAAGGCCTAAGGATGATAGGCAAGCTAAAAATGGCCACCTATGGGCATTTTTCCTTTCTAAATTCTGCACAGGGGACCAATGACAGCCTATGCTCTGTTCAGGGACAGAAGAGAGCAGCCCAGGGCTTAGAAACAGTGGTCTCTGATGCTAGCGATTATAGGAACAGAGCACGGAAAGGGCGGGACCCTGACAACCCCCAGGGCCACTTGAGTTGTGGCCAGAGTGGGTAAGGACCCATGGCTCCCAAGAGCAGAGCTTGGCTCAGAAGTGGAGCCTGCAGGGATGGTAGCAGAAAGCCACCCCCCACCCTGGACCCTCGCAGGGTGCAAAGGTTGTGGGGACGCATCGGAATAGGGGCACAGTGCAAGAGCATGAAGCAGTCCCTTTTCCTATACTCTGAGCACAAAGATGGCAAGATGGGCCCAATGGCCACGGAGCTGTATCTGCTTGCCGGCGTGGCTACCATTGCTGCAGCAGCAGTTGTTCATGGTAAGGCTGGCCCCAGGCTGCTGGCAGGAGAGAGATGCACTGATGTTTTAACAATGAGCTCATGATTGATGTTCATTCTATTGCGAATTCTCCAGAGGTGGGCTACAGGTGTTTTTTTTATTTTTTTTAAATTTAAACCCTGTTTTACAGGGGTTTAAAAAAGTGTCTCATCTTCGCCGGGCGTGGTGGCGCACGCTTGTAATCCCTGCGCTTGGGAGGCGGAGACAGGAGGATCGCGCAGGTTCGAAGCCAGCCGTGCTGGTGTAAGAGACCCTGTTTCAAAAATATAAAATAGGTCTGGGAGTGTAGCCCAGAGGAAGGAGGGCTTCCAGGAACCCCAGTACCACCAAAAAAAAAAAAAAGTGTCTCATCTTTGACAGGAGTAGAATGGACAGACACTCACTGGGGCCTCACAAGACAATAGTAGATTTCCCCAGAACCCCAATCAGATTGTGATACCTATCTGGCCTTGCTTATGTGAACATAGGCAACATGAAGTGTTACCTGGGGGTGTGAGGTCCCCCAATCACTGCTCAGTTGCCACTTAGTGCCTTTAGTAAGCTCCAAGAGAGTCTGTAGTCCCTTGTCTGCCCTGCCCTGCTCTAATTAAGAGAGTATTTTCCCTCCCTTGGAGATTCTGCTAGGGCTGAGTGGTGGCAGGGGGCTCTCCATGGTCACAGAGAGCCTGTTGGCTCTGGTAACAGAGTCATCCACCAGGATCTGATTCCATTTTGGGGAGGGCACTATCCTTTGAGATGTAGTGGCTTTAAACTTTTATCGGTTGATGCAGTGGCATTAAACCACTGTTAGGTGCTGCTGGTGCTTCCCAGTTGTTCCACAGCTCCAAAGCTCCAAAATGTCGGGGCCCACTCGGCTAGACCGGGATGGGGCGGTGGCTCAAGATGGCGCCTAGGCATGTTGCCAAGTCACAAGGCTCACGAGGCTGGCGGTGCCCTGAGCCTGTGCAGTGAGCCCTATCAGGCGCCCTACGGATGTTCAGTGACGCAGCGCCTCATGCTACCACCAGCCCGCCTATGAGAGGGTTAGAAATGTGCATGCCCTAGCTGTGGGAAGCTTGGGGTTGGTGCAGTGATGTGGGAGGGGTCATGAGACTGATATATATTTGCCTGCTGTGCGCATTGAAGAGGAAGCATTAAAGAGGAAGCATCATCAACAGACTCGGCGTTCGTGTGTTTCTTCCCGAGGCTCTGCTGGTCAGAGCCTTAGGGTCGCGACAAGTGGAGCCGAAACCCGGGAACGCCGTAGGGACAGGACAAGTGGTGGCCCGTATTGGGAACGCCGGGGAATGTATGGGGAACACCGTGGGGTAAGTTCGCAGGTAAGCGACGAAGGGACAGCGCTGTGTAGGTTCGCAGGATTTAGCGACGAAGTAGAAAGCTCGCGGATTGCGACGAAGCAAGACTTATCATGGGGTCTAAGGTTACTACTATGAAAGTCAAAGAGGCTCTCTGTAAGATTCTTTTTAAGGGAGGAGTGAAATAAATGGGCAGATTAAAGCAGGCATAATGATGGTAAATCAAAGAGTGGACCTATTACAAGAACAGGTCGACATCTTGGGACAGATGGCCATGGTGCCATGTATTCAAAAATTGTCTGTATTATGCATAACCTCTGTGCAGTATCAGAATTTTTCCCATGCAGGCAATCTAGCCCGACAGATAGGCAGAATGCTTCTGGGAAATTGGAGCCATAAATTTGAACAGACTATGACAGAACTTCGAGCGTCCATTGTCGCGATCAAATCTACCCACGTGGAGATTGCCTCAGTACAACAATGGATGGACCTGATACAGGGGACAGTGGGCTTCTTAAGAGATTGGGGTGGCGTGCATTCTGGGCATTTTTTGCTGGTGGTAGTATGCTGTGTCCTGATTGGATATATCAGGCGTATTCGACAACAAACTGTGCAACAACAGCACATGCTGTGCAAGCTCTGGCTGCCCTTGAAGCTGGCTCATCTCCTCACGTATGGCTCAGTATGCTGGATTGGTAGTCAAAGATGGGTACGATCATCCCCGGGATCATATCAACCTAAGACAGGGGAGTAATCATGCTATTGCTTTCCCGATGACGGGTAAGAATGATCCTTGAGGTTCGACAACCTAAGACAGGCACGGTCCCGAGCCTTAATTTTAATAAAACAAAAAGGGGGAGATATCGGGGCCCGCTCGGCTAGACCGGGATGGGGCGGTGGCTCAAGATGGAGCCTAGGCATGTTGCCAAGTCACGAGGCTCACGAGGCTGGCGGTGCCCTGAGCCTGCGCAGTGAGCCCTATCAGGCGCCCTACGGATGATCAGTGACGCAGCGCCTCGTGCTACCACCAGCCCGCCTATGAGAGGGTTAGAAATGTGCATGCCCTAGCTGTGAGAAGCTTGGGGTTGGTGCAGTGATGTGGGAGGGGTTATGAGACTGATATATATTTGCCTGCTGTGTACACTGAAGAAGAAGCATTAAAGAGGAGAAGCATTAAAGAGGAAGCATCATCAACAGACTCGGCGTTCGTGTGTTTCTTCCCGAGGCTCTGCTGGTCAGAGCCTTAGGGTCGCGACACCAAAAAGCTATTATTAAGCTAAAACTGTTATGGAGCCACAAATCACATAAAAATTGTTACTGACCCATGTGTGCCTTCGTGGTCATCAAGAATGTTACTGTTTGTAATGGCACAGTGGGCTCTTTTACTCCATTCAAATAGATATGTTGATTCAGGAAAATTAAAGAACTGATAGCTTGGTTACAGTTTAAGTAAGTATTATGCAGTAAGAAATAAGAAAAAAAGCTCAAAAATTAAGCAGTTGAGACTGTAACTCATGAGTGGACACAACACGCACCATATGTTACAGTCTCAACTGCTTAATTTTTGAGCTTTTATACAATGTTGGCCAATCCCTGTTTTAGAGAATAAAGAGCATATTAATACTTCACACTGAGGGTTGTACTTAATAAACAAGCTAAGATTTTGGTGAGTTTTGCCTCATGAAATAAAATGTCTTTGTTGTACAGGTTGAAATGTATCCATTACTCTCTTTTCCATCCTGGGAGACTAACACAAAGACAGCACCTGTGCATTTATTACTCTAATGGGGAAATAAAATGCACCTGCTGCCTTCTTTCATCTTAGAAACCATACACACCAGTACAACTGAAATTTAGTACCATCTGAATTAAAAACGATGAAACGTGTTATGAGGATGATATCCCCCTGCCATGAACCATGCGCACTGTCCTCCAGCATCATGCCCAATTCTCTCAGCACTTGGTCAAGCTCAGCATGCATACCGCTGCTACCTGTGGATCCAGGCAGGTCCCCTGCATTTGTCCACTGTGCACACAGCTGGACCAGCCCGTCAGGTAGGGAATGATTTCCCTGTCTATACTGATGGCTGTTCTGCAGCCTCTGTCACACTCAGAGGTGCACTGTCACAGAGGAGATCTTCTCCATCTTCTGGCCTCTAAGGACAATTCCATCTACCCCCATATCCCATAATCTTAGTAGACAAGTAGATGATGAATCATTGTGATTCTGATGGAACTTCTTGCCCAATTCCACTATCTCCATCGGGGTGTAGGGGTGCTATGGCAGGTGTTCAAAACTTGAGGAGGCTCTGCAGGTTTCCTCCTGGAGCCTGGGTCTACTCAAAATTTACCTTTTTCAAGAACACCGGCTGGCATGCAGGGTAGGGCTGTACCCTCTTCTTCCTCCAGCGAGATTTTGCTCTCCAACGGCTGATGTAGCTGCTTGTCTGTCTGAGTCTGCTCCTTCTGGGGCTCTGTGTGCATCTCCTCCTCCAGTAAGCATTTTATCTATTTCAATGCCTGATACAGCTACTTCTGGGCACAGAGTAAACAAGGTGGCATTGTGCCATGGTTCAGGGTGCAGGCAACCTGGAATGGGGCAAGAAGTTCTGCAGGATCAGAATGATTCAAAGACATGCTTAGCTTCCTTTCACATGTGGCATTTAGCAGAAAGGTAGGTAAAGGATCCTGACACCATGTTCTCATGGTCCTCACATTTTAAATACCCAAGGGAGGTTGTTTGTCTTGCCGGGGCCTGGGGACCCAGTCCTCATTACTCTTTCCTTTCTCCCCTGGAGAGGAGGCTGCATGACGATGCACTTTCATAGAAATCATAAGAGGCAGGAGACCCAGGGATCTGTCAGTCTCGAACCAGCCAGGGTCCACATATCTCTTTCTCACTTATTTTGGGGGTGGGGATTGAGATTGGATCCAGGGGAATTCTATCACTGAGCTATACCCCTGCCCTATTTTATGTTTCAGTCTTTTTTTTTTTTTTGTGTGTGTGGTACTGGGGATGAAACCCAGGGGCTTTTCTACCTCTGGGCTATACTCCCAGAACTAATTTATACTTTATTTGGAAACAGGGTCTCACTAAGTTGCTGAGGGCCTCACTAGGTAGCTGAGGCTGGCTTCGAACCTGTGCGATCCTCCTGTCTCAGCCTCCCAAGCGCTGGGATTACAAGTGTGCGCCACCATGCCTGGCATATGTTTTATTTTTAAATAGGTCTTCACTTAGTTGCAGAGGTCTTGCTTTGTTTCTGAGGCTGGCAGGATACCTGTGATCCTCCTATTTCAGCCTCTAAAGTACAGCAATTTAGTGTATGCACCACCACGCCAGGCTTCTCTCTCTTACTTTTAACCACATCTCTGGACCTAAAGTTGACACACCTTTCACCTTGTTCCAGAGTCTGTCAATCTGCTCACAAGGTGAGAGCATACTTCTATACTCAGAGGAGTGGAGCAGAGCATCACCCCTAACCTTCTGTGGACGTGACCTGCTTTAAATGTCTGACTTTTTAATGTCTGATTCACTAAAGAGGATATTTTCCATTGAAAATTCTCTTTCCCAGGCCAGGAGTGGTGGCACTCACATGAAATCCTAGCACCTGAGAGGTTGGGACAGGAGGATTGATGCCAGTAAAGTCCTAGAGCAGCCAGGTGTGGTGGTGCATGCTTGTAATCCTAGCATTTGGGAGCCTGAGACAGGAGGATCACAGGTTCAAGGACAGCCTCAGCTACTTAGTGAGGACTTCTGCAACTTAATGAGACCCTGTTTCAAAATAAAGAATAAAAAACAGGGCTAGGGCTGTAGCTCAGAGGCAGAATGCCCCTGGGTTTCATCCCCAGTACTGCAAAAGAAAAAAACAAAAGTCCTAGAGCAACTTAGAGACACCCCTCAAAAAATGAAATAAAATTCTCACCAGATCAGGTACACTGAAACATTTACATAGTTCTCCAGACAGGGAAGACATCAGATGACAGTAAGAGGGCTCTCAATTAATATGAGTTAAATGTCTCCAATACTTTCTGTGACTGGGGAGTGAACCTAACAGACTTTCCAGAGTTCCAACATCTAACAACCAGCTCCTGTCCAGCTAGCCTCCCCACGTTTTCTTTCCCTGTTCCAAACATGTGGTGAAGGGGAACTGCTTAAGGCCTGGGCAGCTGGGACCACAGGTGGGGGCAGGCCTGGATGGTCTGGCCCTTGGCTGCCTTCTCCTACCTGTCTCTGCCTCCTGAGAATTGGCCAGAAGTTTCTGGTGTGTGGGAGGAGCCAATGCCTATAAAGAACCCCATTCTCGGTCCTTCTCTGGCTAGTACCCCAGTCTATGGGAATAAAGCAAGAGAACATCTTTCAAGTATTTCCTGTCAGATGAGCTGGATAACAGACTGTCTCTATGATACGAGTGGCTGGCCCGCAGAGTTCTAAGTTCCAGGAGAGGAGGTCACTTCCTCTAAGTTTCATTACCCAGGCCCCTTCCTTCAGTATGGCTTCTGCAGGGGCCTGAGGTCTCACCCTACTTTGACAGGTTATCTTTTTAACTCTTCACAGTTATGCAAACATAGGCATCCTCTCAGCCCCCTGGCAAATCCCCAGTACATTCAGGGACTTTGATTTGCAGAGTAACAACTGGGTCCAATATTTTAATTTTACTGGGATCCCTTGTTCCATGACCCTAGACAAACCATTTGTCTTTTCAGCCTCTACACATGGACAACTGTGATTGAGCATCCATGTTCTAGAGAAATCAACACATGTACATGGAAAAAACTCAAGCAACTTGTGTTCTGCTGTCACCTGCAGATAATGCACAACTTGGAGGCAGAATACTTGCACAGGGTGAGCCGCACCACAGAATAAGCCTTCTAAAGCATGGGCTCCACCGGTGTGATCTTGGGCAGATCACATCTCCCTGGACCTTTGCATCCGTTCAGCACCAGTAAGATGTTGATTGAAGTTAAATGAAATGTAAATATAGTCACCTTCTGATGATAATCCTCCCGCTGCCTCCCTACTATATTTAGAATAGGCGCACATGTCTCACCTAAGTCTACGTGGTGGGCAGCCTCACCATGGCTCCCTGCACCATGTACTTAGTGACTGAAACATCAACAACAGCATGGAATACAAATGCTGTGCTCTTACTTCTCTCAGAAATTGTAGTGTAATAAAGTATAATTGACCTGGTATCTCATAGGGTACATCACTTTATGTGTCAGTGTTTTGGAGTCTTGAGAGCTCCAGTGACTGACTCTCTCTCTCTCTCTCTCTCTCTCTCTCTCTCTCTCTCTCTCTCTCTCTCTCCAGATCTTTCCTGAGAGATCTTGAGGAAGTAAGTAGGAGTTTTTTTTTTTTTTTTTTTTTGGAATGAGGATGCAGTGGGTTCTCAACAGTGAAACAAGGCCTATACTTTCTGGGCATGTGAAACCCTTGGAGCCAGACATTCCACACCCCCCAACTGATGTAGGAATAAACTGAACCTTTATCTCCAAAGCCCTGTTCACACCAGGGTGAGTGGGTGCTTCTCTGTTTTGGGTGCTCACAGAGGTGCAATGTAGGACTGCAGTCCTCTATTCTCCAGAACCCTGGAACACTGAGGATCATCTTGCTATTGCGCTGGTCCTGTGGACACTAAGAGGATGAGCACTAATGTGCATGGCTGAGGTGCCCCCAAATATTTAATTCTTCTCATGTTCCTTACATCTAGTCTTTGACTTTTCTGCCCCCATATGAATGTTCCACAGTGGAGAATTCAGTGTGCATTTGTATGTGTTGCTGTTCATTTGAAGGAGGAGTGGAAAATGACCTCTGTGCAGAGGGAGTGGAAAGAGTTCCTACGGATCACATTAACTATTAGAGTTCAATTACATTAACTACTATAAAGAATATTTTTATAATTCTATTTCAACAGAGTTTTTTTAAAAAAGCTTCACAGCTAATTATAGATTAATAAAACATTACTTTTAGGGCTAAGCAATCCATTAAAATAAAAAATGAAAAATGACTGGGCTGTAGCTCAATGGTAGAGCACACGGCTCAGGCAACTTCCCCAGTGTTAGAGAGAGACAGAGAGGGAAGACCATGGAAGACAGGGTGAATCTTATGTTACTCACATAAGTGCAGGAAGATAATCACTGTCCACTTAATAATATCAGGTTGTCCACTTAAAACCCTTTGTGAAGCCGGGCGTGGTGGCACACGCTTGTAATCTCCATGCTTGGGAGGCTGAGACAGGAGGATTGCACAGGTTCAAAGCCAGCCTCAGCTACTTAGTGAGGCTCTCAGCAACTTAGTGAGGGAGAGCCTGTTTCCAAATAAAATATAAAATAGGTCTGGGAGTATAGCCTGGAGGTAGAAAGTCTCTGGGTTCCACCCCTAGTACCACCAAAAAAACCCCCCAACCAACCAAACAAAAAACTTTTGTGGTTACATAGTATACAAAATGTATACTTTCTCTTTAGCACCTATAAAAAAATTAAATATGATATCCCACTGAAAACCTTGGTAATTTTTATTGAATTTATGTAAATAATTACAATGTTGAAATTACCAGGAATGCTTATGAATAATTTATATACTTTAAAAGGGAAAAGGAAGGAGAAAAATGTAAATGTTTCCACTTTTGTTCACAACAGTAAATCTTACTTTTTATTTTATTTATTTATTTATTTATTTATTTGGTGGTACTGGGGGTGGAACCCAGAGGCTTTCTACCTCCAGGTTATACTCCCAGACCTATTTTATATTTTATTTGGAAACGGTCTCCCTCACTAAGCTGCTGAAACTGGCTTCGAATCTGTGCGATCCTCCTGTCTCAGCCTCCCAAGCCCAGGGATGGTAAGGTTTACTCTTTTAGACTGATTTGCATTACTGTAATTAAATACACATGGCAACAAACCGTATGAAGAAAGGTTTTCACTCTGTCTCTTAATTATTTAAGTTGCCCCAGAGCTTTAGAGGTTCTAGGCCTGGCACCTGCATCAGGCAGCTCTGGTAAGGGCTCTGCCACCTCATCAATCATGCAGGTTGGCAATAGTGAATCATGAGGCACTGCGTAGGCCGCAGGTGCACCCCACTCAAGATGCCAGCCATCTTGAGAGAACTGATCAGGTGCCATGACACATTCCTTTATCACTTTGAGCTCAGCATTCCTAATTACCTAAGAATCTTGCGCTAGGCCCATGGCAACTCTACAAAATTTCCAAATCTTTCTTCTTTAGTGACTGTTGCTCTCTGTCTCACTGTCAACTGAGCTGAAAGCAGACCACCCTTCCCACGCTGCAGCCAGGGTGCTTTGCTGTTTTGAAATTCCCCCAAGATACATCAGCCCATCACTTTTAAGTTTGACTTTCCAGAATGTCTAGGGTCTAAGTACTCTGTGGGTAACTTTTTGTCATGGTGTAATAGATGCTGCAGTGAGTCCAATTTCCAGTAGAATATATATATATATATATATATATATATATATATATATATATATATATACATACATACATATATAATTTTTGGTGGTACTGGAGATGGAACCCTTCTACCTCTGGGCTACACTCCCAGACATATTTTATATTTTATTTTATTTGGAAACAGGGTCTCTTAAGCCAGCAAGGCTGGCTTTGAACCTGCACAATCCTTCTGTCCCCACCTCCCAAGCCCGGGGATTACAAGCATGTGTCACCACGCCTGGCTCCATCCATATTTTGTTAGAAACTCCACGTGCCATCCCTGCAGTGTTCTAGGTCTCACCTGGGCTCCTCAGTTCCTGTGCCCTCACCTGCATCCCTGTAACACACTCTTAGGGCATTCTAGGCCTGCTCCAGCCTGCGCCTCCAGGATCCTCCAGCTTCTCCAGTTGCTGCATCTCAAAGCTGTCTCCAAATCAGCAGGAGGACTTGGAGTAATGACACCATGCCTTGGTAGCAATTCTTTTTATTGGTCTACTTTTTTTTTTTTTGGCGGTACTGGGGATGGAACTCTTCTACCTCCAGGCTACATTCCTAGACCTATTTTATATTTTTTATTTGGAAAGAGGGTCTCTTAAGCCAGCGAGGCTGGCTTGGAACCTGCGCGATCCTCCTATCTCCGCCTCCCAAGCACGGGGATTACAAGTGTGCGCCACCACGCCCGGCTATTGGTCTATTTTTTGTTTGTATTTATTTTGAATCTTTTTGAAAGTAATAACTTTTTTGCGGTACTGGGGATAGAACCCAGGGTCATTCTACCTCCGAGCTACACCCTCAGCCCTATTTTTTTTTTATTCTTTATTTTGAAACAGGGTCTCACTGAGTTGCAAAGGGCTTCACTAAGTAGCTGAAGCTGTCCTCGAAATCAGATCCTTCTGTCTCAGCCTCCCAAGTACTGGGATTACAAGCGTGCACCACCATACCTGACTGGATGTAATAATTTTTAAAGGACTATAATAAAATACTCCAGGCATGTAACTTAATTAAAAAGAGGTTTCATGTAGCTCACAGTTTTGAGGGTTCGATGGCAGCAATGCCTCAGTTGAGCTCTGTTCAGGCCGTCTCACTGCATCACCTCAGACACATGGCGAAGGTGGGAGCAGACGTGGGACAGAGAGAGCACATCGCTAGACAGGAAGGCAGGGTGGCTGGGTGGCCACCCTCCACCACTGATCGCAGCCTTCCTGGAGAACTAACCAGGATATCATAAGCAATACCTTGATCCCTCTTAAGTTTAGCCCCCAACTTCATATGAACCTCTAAGTCAGCTCCAGCTCTTAAAGGTTTATCATTCCCATCTCGTCTCATCGGGGATGAAGCTGCCAATATATGAGTTTGGGGACCCACTGAAACCTTTTCCATGTTGTTAAACTTATGATATATCTCAATACTAGAGAGAGTTTATGAGAAAACATTTTCTTAAATCTGGAAAAAAATGCTGTAAAGAGCCAAGAGTAAGTCAGATAATACTAAAAAAAAAACATAGATTTCAGAAATTTATTGATGTCATGTAATTAATTCTCATATGATTGATCTTATTCAGGAGTTTTTATTAATGTCAATTAATCTTTGACAAAGGGGCCAAACTCATACTGAAGAAAAGACAGCCTTTTCAACAAATGATGCTGGGAGAACTGGCTATCCATTTGTAGAAAGATGGAACTAATTCCTTACCTCTCACTGTGCACAGGAATCAACTCAAGATGGGTCAAAGACTTAGAAATTAGACCTGAGACTATGAAGTTAGTAGAGGAGAGCATAGGCTCAACACTCCAACATATGGGCACAGGCAGTAACTTTCTCAACAAAACCTCCAAAGCTCAGGAAATTAAAGCAAGAATTAACAAGTGGGATGGCATCAAACTAAAAAGTTTCTTCTCATCCAAGGAAACCATTAAGAACCTAAAGAGAAAGCCTACAGAGTGGGAGAAGATCTTTACCAGCCACCACTCTGATAGAGGGCTAATATCCAGAATATACAAAGAGCTCAAAAGACTCTACACTAGCAAAACGAACAACCCAATCAAGAATGGGCCAGGCGTGGTGGCGCATGCTTGTAATCCCCGTGCTTGGGAGTCGGAGACAGGAGGATCCTGTTGGTTTGAAGCCAGCCTCGCCCGCACTGGCTTAAGAGACCTGTTTAAAAAATATATTTATATATATTTATATATTTATATTTATATATAGGTCTGGGAGTCTATCCCAGAGGTAGAAGGGTTTCCAGGAACCCCAGTACCACCAAAACAACAACAACAACAAAAACCAGAAATGGGCAATTGAACTGAAGAGACACTTTACAAAAGAAAAAGTACAAATGGCCAATAGATACATGAAAAGATGTTGTACATCATTAACCATTAGGGAGATGGAAACCAAAACTACGCTGAGATTCCATCTAACCCCAGTCAAATTGGCAAGCATAAAGAAATCAAATAACAACAAATGCTGGCAAAGATGTGGGGAAAGAGGAACTCTTTTACTCTGTTGGTGGGAGTGCAAAGTAGTTCAGCCACTATGGAGATCTGTGTGGAGATTCCTTAGAAAACCGGGAATAGATCCACCATATGATCCAGCTCTACCACTCCTGGGTATTTTTCCAAAGGCGTTGAAATCAGAGAACTATAGTAACATATGCATGCCCATATTCATAGCAGCACAATTTGTAATAGCCAAAATATGGAACCAACCCAGGTCCCCATCAACAGATGAATGGATTGCAAAATTATGGGAAATACACACAATGGAATTCATATTCAGCTATAAAGAAGAACAAAATCATGTCATTTGTAAGAAGATGGAAAGATCTGGAGAACATTATGTTAAGTGAGATCAGCCAAGCACAGAAAGAGAAGGGACATATTTTTCCTCTAATATGCCCAAACCAGAGGGACTCCAGATAATGGAAGGGATATCTCAGCAAAGTTTGAATGGAAGGATAGGAGAGGAAGAAGGCTGAACTTGATTAATGAGGGCCTACATCCGAATATGTGTAAAAGTATGAATATAGCATGGTTACCCTGGACACTCATTGTTGGGAGGGGGGAAGGGAAAACGGGGTTGGGGGAGGAGAGGGCACCAAGTACAGTTTAAATGTATACCATTTATTTTCAATTAAAAAAAATAAAAAGAGATCATTCTGTGGAAATAGGGTAAATATGTTTCAATTTAGATTATTTCTGCATTTCCCCCAGAATTTTGTGAATAACTCAAGAAATATTTTTCAGTGCTTTATACTCACTGAAAGATTTCTTTTCTCTCCTACTTCTTTGATCCTTCCTTCCTTTATACTTCTGCTTTTAAATAGCAATTTGGGCTGCCCATGGAATCTTTTTGTAAGGAAATTCAGATAGATTTTTCAGAGTAAATGAAAACATAAAATTTGCTTGTCAGTGATGAAGAGCAAACAAGCAAACCTTGGTCCATTCTCTGACCAGCAGCCTCATAGCCACACTGTGAAATGAATGTCCATGCTCCACCCTCAGGGAATAAGTGTTTCTGAGAAATAACTCTTCTGTAAAAATCATAGTTTCCCACCTGACCTACTCCTTGCATTTATTTATTTATTTATTTATTTATTTATTATCCTGTTTTTGTGGTACTGGGATGGAACCCAGGGGCTTTCTACCTCCAGGCTATAATCTCAGACCTATTTTATATTTTATTTGGAAACAGGGTCTCACTAAGTTGTTGAGAGCCTCACTCAGTAGCTGAGGCTGGCTTTGAACCTGTGCGATCCTCCTGTCTTGGCCTCCCAAGTACTGGGATTACAAGTGTGCACCACCATGCCAGGCCTCTCCCTTGCATTTAAATGAAACCATTTGACCAGCTCTGACTATGACATTCAAGTAGATCCTATGTGTTTTACTTCCAAGTTGAGGTGGTTAAGAGGTGAGTGATCTTCACTCATTCATTCCCCTTTTAGCATGAACAGAGTGGACTTCAAGGCCTATGCAATTCCAGAGCCAGAAGATGATAGGAACCTGTGTCCCTGAATCACTTGTTACATAGGCCCACCTACATAAGAGTTTTACACACACACACACACACACACACACACACACACACACACACACACACACCACACAGTGGGAAAAACATAAGAAGGAAGGGCAACATGAAGGCCTAGCTGTGGGGAGAAGTGTGGCAGGTGAGAAACCAAGAGGGCCAGTGGGGCGTGGAGAGCTGCAGTGGGCAGGCAGCAGCCAGAATCTATGCCTGCAGACCACCCCTCCACTACTTTTCCATCTCTACTCCTCCACCAGTTCTCCTCTGCAAATCTAAAGTGACTTTACAAAATGAACTAAAATCACATGATAAAATAGAAACCAAGTTTATTAGAAAACACAGAGGAGTTATACTTGGAATTGGTGAACTTCATTTGAATTTTCAGTTTGGATTTGAAACTGGGGCAGCTCATCCCAAAAAGCAAAATCACAGAGTATATGGTTTTTGTTATCTAGCAAAGAGAAATAAACTAGTGCCTGTAATAATAGGATTTTTCTTAGGCCTACTCGAGGTGGGATTGTTTTTCTGTGACTATAAAAGAGATATTGGTCAACATGTCAAACATCATGAGCAAAGATTTTTAGGGTGGTATTGGGGGTGGAACCCAGAGACTTTCTACCTCCGGGCTATACTCCCAGACATTTTAAAAAATATTTTATTTGGAAACAGGGTCTCACTAAGTTGCTGAAAGCCTCACTAAGTAGCTGAGGCTGGCTTTGAACCCGTGTGATCCTCCTGTCTCAGCCTCCCAAGCGTGGGGATTACAAGCGTGCACCACCACACCTGGCTTATGAGCAAAGATTTTTAAATGGAATTTTTCAGGTAAGCAATTGGCAATTATGGTGCTCACCACTTGTGGCCAATTCAATAATATGTTCATTGGATGTTCTGTTTTCCTAGGTGCTTGATATCCCCATCTAAGCTTTCTCCATAGGTCACTTTCTCTAGTTCTGTGACTTTAAATATCACAGCATGTTGATTGAGCATGCTAATAATTCTTTTTATTCAAACCCTTGCCTGGTCCCTTGAATAACATCCAATATCTATTTAACTTTCATACTTGAACATGCTGAAATCAAACATCTGTATATGGCTTAAAATGTTCCAAGTGAGAATTCATTTAAATTGCCTATCAATTCCATGAGATAGATACATATATAATCCCTATTATCCATGTAAGATGAAGACACAGAGAAGTAAATCACTTACCTAAGATGGCCACATTCCTAGGAAGTCCCAAGTAGATGGAAAACACAAAACATGACTGTGCTAGAGACTATTTTTTGAGTAAAGAATAGTATTTGATGTCACTTTGTTCATTAGTAATTTTTTACGGTACTGGGAATTGAACCCAGGGGTACTATTCTACCTTGAAGCAACACCCCAGTTCTTTTTAATTTCTGTTTTGAAACAAGATCTTGCTAGATTGCTCAGAATCTTATTAAGTTGCTGAGGCTGGTCTTGAACGTGTGATCCTACTGTTTCAGCCTCCCAAGTACTAGGATTGCATGCGTATGTCACCACAGCCGGCTCAGTAGTCATTCGTTTCATTTTAATAGCTGCTGATTTCATGTTCAACATGATTGGGTATGAGCTAATAAATATCTGAAAAATAAAGATTATTTGTAGTAAATTTATCGCACATTTTGAGTTAAATGAATACTAACATGTTAAGACTTTGACACTTAATAAATGTATAAAGGAGTGCCTGTGTATTTGCATGCATGCTAATGTTTGTGAAAGTTTGTATAACAAAATGTTAGATGTCATTTTCTGTGGTTTATATTTTATTGTTATATTTAAAAATGTGACTTCTGGATGTATTATTTTCTTTTTCTTAAATCACAGTTAATGTATTTTTCTTTTAGAAAAGTGAAAAATGCAAAAACGGAGAAAGACGCACAATTTTGTCAGTCTTTTAGCACATAGTCAGCCCTCCACTTTTGACGGTTTCATATCTGTGAATTCAACCAACCTCATACTGAAAACAGTTTTTTTACTTGCATCTGTATTGGACATGAAAACACATTTTATTTTGTTTTCTCTAAACGATACAGTATAATAAGCATTTACATATTTAGTTAAAAGATTATTTTTTCCACCACCAAATGTTTGTGGAAACCTTGTCAAAAATAATTTGACAATATAGGGAAGAATTTAGCTCTAGGCTTTTATTTAACTCCAATGGTTTATATATCTGCCTTTAGAATAGTACTACACTGTTTCAATTATTGTAGCTTTATATGGTTTGAAATCAGAAAATATATATCTTCTAGCTTTGTTCTTTTTCAAGATCGTTTTGGGTACCTAGAGTCCATATTCCATATTAGGGTAGATTTTTTTTCTGAAAAATAAATATATAAATATATGATAGTTTCACCTAAAAAAATAGAAAAAAAATATTCTCTGGTAAGAAAGAAAGCAAAAAGAAATATTGAAATGTTATCTTTAAGTCATCAAAAGCTTGGTATCAGAGAAATGAAACTGTTATGTGAGATTATCATTTTTAATTTTGGATAAATTGCTATAATACTAGGTGTCGACCACTAAGCCAAGCATGGGAGGGAGGGATGGGGAGAGAATGGGGTGGGGATTGGGTGGGGGCTGACTGGGCGATGTGTGCATGTATGTCTGCAAAAGTTTATATCCCACTATGATGTATGAATACAGTGCACCAATTAAAAAAAAAAAGGAAAAAAAAAACAAAAAAAAAAACTAGGAGTCCCTGAAATCAGGGTGTGTCCCTGGAATGTGACCCAGATAGGGTAACTGGCTGATTTTTTTCTTCTTCTAGTACAGAAGGAATCTCATGGAGGATGCGTTTCCAAGGGGGAGGAGAAGGAACTGCAGAGCTCAGGACCTAGAAGAAAGCTTGTTGCTTGCCTGTGGATCTTGTCTCAGAATCTCGAGGGCTTAATCATCTCCAACTTGTGTTTTCTAGTGAGTAGTCTTTTCTTTTCTTTTTTTTTTTTTTTTTTTTGCGGGTCTGGGGATGAAACCCAGGGGCATTTGACCTCCAAGCTACATCCCTGCCCTATTTTTCTTTATTTTGAAACCAGGTCTCACTGAGTTGCAGAGGGCCTCACCAAATAGCTGAGACTGTCCGAGAACCACGATCCTCCCGTCTCAGTCTCCCAAATGCTGGGATGACAAGCGTGGGCCACCACGCCTCACTTCTAGTAAGTTTTCTAGCCATAAAAATGAAGTATTCTTCTCTTACAGCAATGTGTGTCCAGCCAATTGTTAGGAATTTGTGAGACCAAAGCCTCATTTTATGGTCTTCATTGTTTTTAATTTTATTTTTATGAGGGTCTGGGATGTGGAACCCAGGGGCATTCGACCTCTGAGCTACATGCCCTGCCCTATTTTTTATTCTTTATTTTGAAACAGGTCTCCCTAAGTTGCAGAGGGCCTCACTAAGTACCTGAGGCTGTCAGCCAACCGCGACCCTCAGTTCTCAGCCTCTCGAATGCGGAGGTTAACAAGTGTGTGCCACCATGCCCGGCTATGTTATGATCTTTAGGTTGTATTGTCTCCATAGTTCTCATTCATGTGTGTGCACGGGCACTCACGTGTGTGTGTGTGTGTGTGTGTGTGTGTGTGTGTGTGTATGTAGTAGTAGGGATGAAACCCAGAGGCACTGTGCCTCTGAACTATACCCCCATAGTATTTTTATTTTAATTTCAGGGGAAGTTTTGGGAGATAGAACCAGGGACATTCTAACTGTGAGACACATCTCCAGCACTTTTTAAATTTTCATTTCAAAACAGGATCACACAAAGTTGCAGAGGGCCACACTAAATTTCTGAGGCTGGCTGGGTACCCGAGATCCTCCAGTCTTAGCTTCTTATGTACTGGGGTTACATGTGTGCAACACAACACATGGCTTCTCCTTTCCTTCTTTCATTGTTAAGTGCTCTTCCCATTTTTGTCTTGTATAGAATAATCACTACTACTGATTAGTGGCTATGAAATTTAGTTTACTGAAGTAAAATAAAACTAAAGTAAATTTTTTCAAATATAATTAAAATTAACAATAAAACAAACAGTAAAATCTGGATAATTTAACAGTGTTTACCTGTAATCCAATACAAAAATCTATATTTGGCGCAGGGCTGGAGCCTCATGTTTTGCAATCAGGGAGGGAATTTATTTACTCTTGACTTCATGGGCCAATTCACATGTGAAAGTCAATGCATTTTATGCATTTGTTCATAAAATATTTGAATTTCCATGATTTTTATTAAAATTGACAATTATCCCTTTTAAATTTGATTATGGCTTGTGCTTGTCTCTCTTAGAATGCACAGCATTTTCCTTAGTCATATTTGACTTCACACAATAGTGAATTCAAGTAGTTGATGACAGTGTTTCTGGAATTTAGGCACAACTGGAATCTCATGCTTTCTTTTTGTGTGTGTTGCTTGTGGTACTGGGGATGGAACCCACAGGCATTCTATCTCCAAGCTACGCCCCCAGCCCTATTTTTTTTAATTCTTTATTTTGAAAAAGGGTTTCACTGAGTTGCAAAGGGGATCACTAGGTATTTGAGGCTGTCCGTGAACTGTGATCCTCCTGTCTCAGTCTCCCAAATGCTGGGATTACAAGCTTGTGCCATGATGCCTGGATCATGGTTTCTTTTTTTATGCATAGGTACTTCTGCTTCGTGTTTGGACTGTCTGTGAGTGGAAACCCAGAGGAAGAGAGCACGAAACTGAAATCATGGCAATGAATGCACTGGTGAATAGAGAATGCCCTTATCAGTTGGAATTGCACCTGTATTGACAGTAGATGTGCAAAGTTAAATGTAAGCAGGAGGTATACCTGTACCCCAGGACACTAATCCTGGTTATTATGTATCAGAAATGCTTCAGTGTGTAATATAGTTTCTAACATGAACAGTACTCTAGTACCATTCTTATGTGTCCATGAAGAAAGCACCAGTGAATTTGTGACTGTCACTCACTGTGTGTTATCACTGTGAAATGACTGACACATTGCCCATGCTATTTAGTGCGAGGGGCTTGGATTGTCATGAGTGTGGGTAACACAAATGGATGAAGAGAACATTACAACCCAATAAGAAGTCAAATATTTCCTTATGTGTGCTCAATTACCACAGTCCCACAGGTGTTAAAAACCTCCGCACTGTGGAGGAAAGTTAGTAGAGTTTAGGAAAGAAAACACACGAGGGATGATGTGATTGCTTGACACTTGAAACTGTGTATGTGCGTGTGTGTGTTTGCATGGTAATGAGGGTCAGACCTAGAGACAGCCTATTTCTGATCTACACTGTGAGCCCTTTTTTGTTTGGTTTTTGAAACTAAAATTTCTAAATTTGCTGTACTTCAGCATGCAATTCTGTTCTCTAACCTTCCCAAGTACTGGAACTATAGTTGAGCTCCCCTAATTCCAGTGTAAGCATCAAATTTGATAAAATATAATTTGTCTTTTAAATGTTCAAAGGATGCATAAAGACGGATGCTCATTCTGGTCTCCAGGATGTCTTCTGGCCTCTCAGTAATCATTCATTTTTTCAATAGCACATCCAGAAATTGTGTATAGAAAATTATATTAAGCTAATTGAGGGTGTACCCTTCAAAGAATCCTAGGGGAGTATTGTAGATAGAGTAAACTGAAGTCCCAAGCAAATTTTGAAAAAACTGAATAGGTAAAAAACAAAAAAGGGCTTTTTAGTTCTTGAAGAAGGGGACAAATTTAAATACTATGAAGACCTTATTGAAGAGTGTATAGAGTTCCAAAAGAAATTGAGGCTGAGTGGAGTCGTACCTCAGGAATGGACGGGCTGGAAGTGAGTGTCCCTCAGCATATATTTCTCAGAGTCGTTTGCTTGTGCTGCTGAGCTCTTTGTCCTTAGCCACGTGGTGAACAACTGAGCCACATCCAATGGAGAGAAATACCAAGATACGTGGAACTTGTTTACTTTTCAAGAATTCTGAATACTGCTTTAAAGTTCTCTGTCCTTGATCTGATTGTAGACCAGTGGCTAGTAATATACATTTTTAAGATACGTAAAACATTACTGGTCCTCAAAGTAATATAGATTATTAATTCATTTTATAGATGTGACTTTGTGGTATAGCCAGGGGCATATATTATAAAAGAATCTAAGAAATAACTTAAAATTATCAGAGGACTGAGACTTAAAGTCTACAATTTGTAATTATCTGTCTGAGAGACATACTCTCTAGTCTTTTTAACATTTTGTTTTCTTTCAACGTAAGTCACACAATATCTGTCACAAATGTTATTAATTCACATTTTTTATTTCTTTGAGGACTTTTGTAAGTTAGATGCATGAAGGGAACTGACAGTGAATGAGCCAGTGTCCTGACACAATAGGATGTTTCTATGCACATATCTTCCCTCTACCTCAGAGCTATCGTCTTAATCCTCCTACTGTGGAAAATGGCATGGTTGCTTTGTGAAAACTAATGTCCATCATGTTAGAAACCAATAAACATTGCAGATGTGACCATAATGTTCACCCAGGAAGAGTGGGCCCTACTGGACACATCCCAGAGAAAGCTCTACCGAGATGTGAAGGAAGAAATCATCAACCACTTAATTTTCCTTGGTGAGTCCTCAAAAAAGAAATAAAAACAATGCATAGTACTTTATTTTACCAATATGTTGAATATCACATCATAATTCCATTCCAACATCTGCACTGGTGCTTTCACATAATATAGAATTACATGAAATAAATTTATTTCTTTATACTTTATTTTAAATCATTTTTAATTTTTTTTATTTTGCATTGTATTTAAACATCATAATGGGGTGAAAAACTTGTGTAGACATAAATGCACACATCACCCAGTCAGCTCCCACCCAGTTCCCACCCCAGTCCCTCCCTATCCCTCCCTCCCATGGTTGGCTTAGTGGTTGACTACGATATGAATAAGTTCATGGTGTGCTTTAAAGAGTAAAATGTGGTCTTCAATATTTTATCCTACTCTATAGATGCACTTCAATGTTTTCTCTTTTATACACAATTTCTAAACTGACTCTCTGATTTCTCCTTGTTTTCCTCATTAACCTCCAATGAACTTGACAATAATAAATATTTTTAGTATATAACTCAAAATCTACTCTCCTTTTTATATCAAATAGGATATAATTTTGGAAAATCAGATGACAATTTCCACATGAATGAATCAAAAGGTAGATATCAAGAGATTATTGACTCTGCAGATATGCGATATGCATGCCATCTATGTGAGAAAACCTTCATTCATTCCTCTGACCTTAGGAAGCATATTCCAACACATACTGCAGAAAAATCAGACATATGCCATTTGTTTGGGAAAGCCTCCACTCAATCTGTTAACCTTAGGCTGCATGAGAGAGCAGACACTGGAGAAAAACCTTGTGAGTGCCATCAGTGTAGAAAAGCCTTTATCACAGATTCTCGCCTTAAGCAGCATTAGAGAACACACACTGGAAAGAAAAGTTATGGAAGGCCTCAGAGTGGGAAAGCCACCAGTGGATCTTCTAGCCTTAAGCAACATGAGATAACACACAGTGGACAGAAAGCTTATGAGTGCCATCAGTGTGGAAAAGCCTTCAGTTTTTCTCTTAGCCTTAAGATACATGAGAGAACACATAATGGAGAGAAGCCTTATGAACGCCATCAGTGTGGGAAAGCTTTCAGTGTATATTTTAGCCTTAAGAGGCATCAGAGATCACGTAGTGGGGAAAAGCCTTATGAATGCCATCAGTGTGGGAAAACCTTCAGTTTATATTCTAGCCTTAAGTGCCATCATAGAACACACACAGGAGAGAAGCCTTATGAACGCCATCAGTGTGGGAAAGCCTTCATTGTATCAGTGTGGGAAAGCCTTCAGTACATCTTCTCACCTTAGGTACCATCAGAGGAGACACATTGGAGAGAAGCCTTATGAATGCCATCAGTGTGGGAAAGCGTTTAGTGAATATTCGAGAATTAAGTACCATCAGAGAACACACACTGGGGAGAAGCCTTATGAATGCCATCAGTGTGGGAAAGCCTTCATTGTATCTTCTTCATTGAAGCATCAGAGATCACACACTAGAGAGAAACTTTATGAATGTCATTCCTGTGGGAAAACCTTCAGCCAATTTGATACCCTTAAGCAGCATGAGAAAACACACACTCGTGAGAAACATTTTAATGCCATCAGTGTGGGAAGACCTTCAGCAGATATTCTACCCTTAACAGACATCAGGAAACACATATTGGAGAGAAACTTGATGAACGTCACCAGTGTGGGAAAGCCTTCATTGATTCCTCTAGCTTTAAGAATCATCAGAGAACGCGTACTGCATACACACTTTATGAATACCTTCAGTGTACTGAGGGAAAGCCTTCTCCTGTATTCTGGCTTTAGGCAACATCAAGCAACATACCCTGGAGAGAAGCCTTATGATTTAATACACTGTAGTAAAATAAAATAAAGGATATGTGGCTGGGAAAAACTTCAGTCCATCTGAACACCTTAGACAGCCCCAGAGAATGCAAACTGCAGATAAATAATAACAAAGTCATGACTGTAGAAATTCTTTTCATAATGCTCTGCAGTTCCACAGAACATACTGGAAACAACCCTAACTCCTCTTGGTGAAAATTATGACCAAAGACAATGAGGCATCACAACTATAATGAATATTGAGTCATCTATGATTTCTATAATATTTAAACATGAAGACCCATCATAGAGAGAATACTTGGTCTAATCTGTGCAGAAGACACCTAAGATATTCTTACACCAAGGTGACGTGCACAAACTTATGGAAGAGAAGCTATATGCAGGAACCCTTGGTGGAAATGTTCCAATCAGTGATTTTTCATAGATGTTCTAACATAACCTGTGACAGAATGCAAGAAGTCTTCAAACACAGATCTTACCTGTAAACACACTAGCTGACATGGGAAGAAAGAACCATCGAATGTAGTCAAGTTCTAGGGGGAGTCCTTATGCCCCTCAAACTTTCAGAACTCTCCTGTATTTGTGCTCCTTAACTTCCAGCCCCTTCTTCCGTTTTGCTCCCCTTGGACAACTCGAGGGACTCTTCAGAACAAGCCACCAACAATAAGTAATTCCAGAGTTTACACTTATGTGTTTAACATGTTGACAAGCGTTTGACATGTTGTGGTTTATATCAGTCAAACTCATATTGTTTAAATAAAATTACATATTACCTAAAATCAACATAATTCCAAACAAAAATACTTGAAATAAATAGTAGTAAGGGGAAGAAAAATTTTTATAATTTCTTGCTTTTTTTTGAGTTACTGGGGATAAAACCCAGTGTCATTCTACCTTCAAGCTATACCCCCATCCCCATTTTTAATCTATATTTTAAAATAGGGCCTGAGATGCAAAGAACCTCACTAAATAGCTGAGGCTGGGCATGAAACCGCGGTCCTGTTTCAGCCTACTAATGCTGGGATTATAAGCATGCGCCACCATATTGATGTGATTCAGATAACCCATAGACATCAAATGAGGTTTGGCTAGAAGACAAATTTGAAAGGAATATGTGTAGCTCAGTCATCAAAAAAGGACAACACATAGTACACTTAAAATTTTTATTAAATTGAGACATACTAAAGAAACCCCTTTATAGTTTCTTTAATCATAATGCACAGGAAAAGGGCGCTTTCTCCACAGTGGTTTGCAATGATGTACTTTAGTCAAGAGCTCCCTCTTCAGGTTCGGACATTACAGAAAAGAGGCAGGCCCCTGAGATCACAGTATTGCCCCAAATTCAATCATTAGAACAAAATAAGTTAACTGCACTTTTCACTTATACAATAACTATACATATAACTACATATGACTACATATAATATGACTATATATATGCTCAAATATAACCTAAGTTTTATAGAAACATAATTCATATAAAATGCTATCTATGACAGATCAACCATTTCCATTTAATAATACAAAATATGCTACACAATTTAAAGAAGCAGTGCCTGTGTGTCTGTCCCCAGCCCTTTGGACACATCCCCAGCTGAGGAAGCTCCTGTCCCAGGCCCATCCCTTCCCTGCCTGTGTGCCTCCCCAACACAGCCTTCCCTCCAAGTCCCCTGGGCTGGAGGCTGTGCCTTCCTCCCAGGCAGTGTGTCACTCCCCATCACTCTCCTCAGAGGAGGAGGAGACCTGAAGATCCTCATAGAGGACACTCCGGGGCATCTGGGAGCCATGACCCTCAGACTTCTCTAACAGGGAAGGCCCGGTGGTGGCAGGGTTTGGCTCCTCAGGTGGATGGGAGGAAGTAGCTGTCAGCACCTGGGAGCTCCAACAGTCATTGTGCAACCTCTTGAAGATCATCTTGAGAGGCTGTGATGGAGCAGAGCTGGACTGTGGGGAATGGGCCTGCCTGCAGGGCTGGCTGGTGCTGAGGTGATCTCTGGCATCGGCAGGCATTGCTTCAATGCTGGACCCCTGAGCTGCTGTTGTGCTGGTCATTTGGTGTGATTCCTTAGGACTAGGCCCTTTTGCACCTGGCAGAAGCTGTGCATTCAGGAGAGTCCCCAAGCCAGGCCTGCCAGTGCTCCCCTGGGGGATCTGCAAAGGGCTGGGCCTGGGTTTCTTTGGAGAACTCTGGCAGGTGTGGATGGGGACCTGGGCAGATCTCTTGCCTGGGGCCCTGACACTGACACTGGAGCCATAACCCTTTGTATGAGCTGCAGGCTGCAGGCTCGGCTCTGGAGACACATCAGGTTCCTTGAGATGTGCCACAGACTTCAGCCCCTGGCCCATGCCCTGGGACTTGAAAAAAGCCTGGGGAACCTTGAAGGAGCCATCCTCTGGGTTTTGGTATGTGGGTTTTTCATGGAAGGCTGGGCTCTGGCCATTGGGCATAAATATTGGCTGGCAGGTGCCTGTGACAGGCATTTCCTGGACTTTATTTTGCCCAAGGAGTGAGTTGTTGACCCGTTCAGTTCTTTTGATGGGTGGCACAGCAAGGCAGATGCGTCTCACATTAGTATTCTTGACAGGGGGCTGACTTGTAAGTACAGGTTCTAGGACAAATGTCTTCCTGGTTGTGTGGACGGGCATTGGCCGACATGGACGCTGCAGGAAGAGGCAACACAGAGAATATCTATTAGTATTAAAACAGACAATTCTCAATGTTTTTATAAACATAATGAAATAGAAAGTCAATCAAACTAGACATGGAGCATAGAACATGAAATTTTACAGTAAAATAATTACAAAGTGACATTTTAAATATGACCAGGTCCTGAATCTCAGTGGTGATCAGGAAAAAATAAGGGCAATATTCATCTGATACATTTCTTGCTGTAGTGGAAGATATACTGATAAGGAGGATGGAACGTGGTTTTCCACATATATTCTGTGAGTTAAATAGATCCATGTAGTTTCAGTGCAATACAAGGGCTGATTAAAAGAATTCTTTTTCTGAGACACTAAATATTCAAACCAGGGACATTCTTACTCTGAGATCCACACTCAGCCCTATTTATTTTTATATGGAGGCAGCAATCTCAACTTAGGTTTCTGAGCGTCTTACTTAGGCTGTCCTCAGACCTACCATCCTCCTGTCTCAGCCTCACAAGTACTGGAATCACAGGCATGTGACACCATGCACGGCTGGCTGATAAATTTGACAGACAACGTGGAAGACTTGTCTCTTTTTGTATAAATGTTACTGTATTTGTGCTTCTACCTTGAAGATCGCTGGAAAAACTCAAACTCAGATGTTGTAATCACAGTAATTTTCAGAGGCATGACAGTAGCCCTCCACAGAGCTGGAAATACTGCAAGAATACAGTCACCTCACTCATATTGTCTACAATGGAATAATGAGAAATGTCTGCTATAGAAGGGACAAGGAAGGGAAGTAGGTAAGAGCGACCCAGATAAAGATATCAACCCATGGAGAGGAACTCACTCTCAGGTAATCACAGGTCTCTGTCTCATCCTTCCAGGTGTGCTTCTGCCTCTGGTGGAAACCTCCTGAAATATTCCCGAGTGGATTCTTCCTCTGCTGCTCTTCTGGCCTGCAGAACAAACAATGTTCAGTGGAGACATCCCACCTTCCCATCCCAACCAGGGCCCAGTCCCATTGGGGTCTGGTGTGAGACACATCCTGAGGAGCTCTGACTGTTGCTAAGTCTGTGTCTTCCCTCATGGCAAACTCTATCTAACACCAGGCAGCTCTCTCATTTCCAACAGGGAGTTACCTATGGGCCCCACTGCTTTTCTGCCTGGCATGTGCCATGTTCCTGGATGTCTCCTGACTCATCCCCTATAGTGTTTGGACTTAAGAGGAATGACTAGTGGGTGTGTCCCTGAGGGATGTGCAGTATTTGACGTCTTCTCCCCAGTATCCCTGTCAATGGCTGAAGGTGGCTGTAAACATAATACACATGGGCAGGTAGCAACAGCTTGGGTTTCAGCGCTCCAGGGCTGGTTACCACCTTCCCACTGCTCACCTTTCTCTCTGCTCCTTCTGTCCCTCAGCCTGGTCCAAGGGCCCTGGCTTCTGGAGAATCTGAGGCTTCCAAGGTGTCTGGTTCTCTTTCCCCTTAGGAGGACACAAAGGTCGTGGAGCCAGTGCCCCATCCCAGCACTTCATGGGGCATCTCTTGCTTCTTGCTCTGTGGCCAAAGGCACCACAGTCCTTGCACTTCACCTGTGGGTCACAAAGGAGAGGTGTTCATTTTGGAACGGTGTGACAAGCTTCCAAGTATTAACACAATGGTACATTTTCAATTCTTTTTCAAAACTATATTTACAAAAGTAGCAAGGAGTTTTGATCCATTAAAGAGTAGGATATTTAGGACAAATAGGATGGCCAAGTACAGGTTACCTAGGGGAATGAGAAGAAGCTTAAGAGGCCATAAACTTTAGGACAATGAAGGCCATTTTGGTAATAGCACACAGCCTTCCTCTCAGGTCAGTGATTTGACGTGACATTGTTTCTCCAGGACCTGAGAGACCACTCAGGCTGACGAGAAGTTCCTAAGGCAGACCTTAGTGAAATGGGAGAGGGTGCTTAGTCATTTGTCCATAAGGTTCTGTGACCCAGTCCACTCCCTGTGACCCCTGTTGCCCTCTGGTAATGCACAGAGCTAGACTCCACCTACCCTGGGATCCTCCTCCTCTGGTGCTGGGATCCTGGGCCGCGCTGGTCCTCTCTGCCATTGCTTCATGTTCTGGGTTGGAGTGCATTTCTCATGCAGAGGCCGTGCACACTGACCTGCTCCCCGCATCATCTCTTCAGGGTCAGGTGGTCTTCGTCTAGTGTCGAATGTTGAAGTTCCTGAATAACCACAAAAAGAGAAAAAGAAAGGAAAACTCTATGAAACATAAACAGAAATGATCAACCTTCATTCAATTTCTGTCCCATGTGGTTTTGAAGGGCAGGATGAACCACTTTGCAAATCAGATTCCCACAGTGGGATGTGCCATGGAAATATGATTCTCTCTATTTCCTGGAACAGTTATCTTCTAGAGATGGATATAACATCTGTGAATGGTCAATTTCAATTTCTATCCTGAGTGAATCATACTAAGGAAACATGTCCCTCCAATGTATAAGAGGAGAGAGACAGACAGGATATTCCAAGACTTACACAAAAATAGTTCCTAAAATACTAGTCTATGTAATGTACTTTTCCATATGTTTGAAAATCAGGAATACGGTGTGGTTCTTTTATTCATCCTCTCTCCCTCCCTCCCTCCCTCCCTGCCTCTTTCTTCTTTCTTTCTTTCTTTCTTTCTTTCTTTCTTTCTTTCTTTCTTTCTTTCTTTCTTTCCTTCTTTCTTTCTTTTATAGTATTTTTGGGCATTCTACCTCTTTGCTACAGCCTCAGTCCTATTTTTTATTTTTTATTTTTTTAGATAAAACGGTCTATTTAACTGGGCATGGTCGGGCAAGGTTGCAATCTCTGAGTTTGGGAGGCAGAGACGGGAGGATTATGCTGGTTTGAATTCAGACCCATTGGCTTAAGATACCATGTTTCCAAATGAAAAAAAAAAATATATATATATATAATGGGCATGGTGTGATGGAGCACCCTGGTAATCCCCCGCTTGGGAGGCGAAGACAGGCAGATTGGGCAGGTTCGATGCCTGCCGTGTTGGCTTAAGAGACCGTTCCAAATTAAAAAAAAAGTTTAAAATAGGTCTGGGAGTGTAGCATGGAGGTAAAAGGGCTTCTAGGAACCCCAGTACTTCCAAATAAAATAAAATAAGCCGGGCGTGGTGGCGCAGGCTTGTAGCCCCGCGCTTGGGATGCAGAGATAGAAGGATCGTGCAGGTTCGAAGCCAGCCGCACTGGCTTAAGAGACCCTGTTTCCAAATAAAAAGACAAAAAAAAAAAAAAAAAAGGTCTGGGAGTGTAGCCCGGGGGTAGAAGGGCTTCCATAAACCCCAGTA
Organism: Muscardinus avellanarius; assembly: GCF_963383645.1. Lineage (NCBI taxonomy): Eukaryota > Metazoa > Chordata > Mammalia > Rodentia > Gliridae > Muscardinus > Muscardinus avellanarius. The sequence goes on from NC_137796.1 coordinate 69,556,837, forward strand.
GAACCAAAAAATAAAATAAAATAAAATAAAATAAAATAAAATAAAATTAAATTAAAATTAAAATAAAATAGGTCTAGGAGTGTAGCCTGGAGGTAGAAGGGTTTCCAGGAACCCCAGTATCATCAAAAAACAAAACAAAACAAAACAAAACAAAACAAAACAAAAGAAAGCAAAAACCAAAAAAAGGTCTATCTAGGTTGATGGGAGTCTCATAGCTTGTTGAGTATGATCTGGAATCTGTGGTCTTCCCGACTCAGTCTCTCAAGCACTGGGATTCTAAATCTGTGGTAGCACACCTGGCTCCCTGTTCTTATTTTTACTTGCTACTTTGGACAGTGAAGGAGGCTGCTTTCTATGGTCAGTTCACTCGGACAAGCTATTTTTTACTCAAATGAGAACTGATGCTTTCCTATGAAAACGAAATGTACCCAAACCATGCATTATCATTAGCATGGCACAATTTAACTCATCACTAATTAAAATTTAAGCAGAATATTTGAACCTAAATCAGTGAATCAAGTGTGGAGGTATCAAATAATCATTATTATAATAGTACACAAGAAATGTCATGACGTATACAAGACATTGACATAAGAGCCGCATGTTTTCTGATTGAAATGAAAGGAAACTAGCAATCAATAACATGGACACTAACGAAGTTACCAACAGACATGCAGAGTGACAGACACTGACTTACGAAACAAGGGAGTATTGAAAAAGGCATCCAGAGAAATGTAAAATAGCTTAGTCTACTGAAAATGGAAAAGCAGATTGCAAACACCTGTGGGATACATAGAAAGCACACTGACTGAAGGTTTTAGCAATGAGTGCATATATATATATATATATATATATATATATATATATATATATATATATATATTTGGTGGTACTGGGGTTCCCGGAAGCCCTTCTACCTCCGGGCTACACTCCCTGACCTATTTCTACATTTTTATTTGGAAACAGGGTCTCCTAAGCTAGTGCCCGCGGCTGGCTTCGAACCTGCACGATCCTCCTGTCTCTGCCTCCCAAGCGCGGGGATTACAAGCGTGCGCCACCACGCCCGGCTGAGTGCTTACATTTTAAGAAAGTAGGAACAGTCAGAAAATGAACTCATAATGCATGTTAAGGTCCTAGAAATGCAAGAACCAACCAAATCACAAATCAGTAGTAGAAATGCAAATATTAAGAGAAGAGAAGAAATAACCACAATATAAACTAAGTGACAAAATCAGTGAAAAACTCATGTTAGAAATAGCACACAGGTTTTATTAGTTTTTTTTCAAAGAAAAACAAAGAGAGGAGGGCGTGTAGCTTACGCAGCTATCCCAGTGCTCCTGAGGTTGAGACAGGAGGGTCACACAGGTTCAAAGCCAGCCTCAACTACGTAGTGAGGCTTTCAGCAACTTATCAAGACCCTGTTTCTAAATAAAGTATAAAACAGGTCTGGGAGTTCAGCCTAGAGGTAGAAAAGCCCGGATGTTCCACTCCGAGTATCACAAAACAACAACAACAAATAAAAAATAAAAAGAAGGTAAAATGAAATTGAAAATATTTTCCAGATATGGTGGTGGATATAAAGTGATTCTCACAAAAAAAATTACATATCAAAAGGTGATATAAGCTGGGCATGGTGGCACACGCTTGTAATCCCAGCATTTGGGAGCTGAGACCGGAGATCGCGGTTCAAGGACAGCCTAAGCTACTGAGTGAGGCCTCTGCAACTAGTGAGACCTGGTTTCAAAATAAAGATTAAAAACAGGGCAGCGGGGGCGGGGGGGGATTCAGAGGTAGAATGCCCCTAGGTTCCATCGTCACCACCACAAAAACAAACAAACAAACAAACAAACAAACAAACAAAAACAGAAAAATCTGGAAGTAGGTAAATATTTGTGCACACATGTGCCCTACAAAAACTGACATCAGAAGATACTTAAGTGATTTTACACAGTCTGTATTACATTGTTGGCACAACCTGACAGGTATACATCAAAATGGAAAGAAAAAGGATGCAAGAAATTTAAAAAAGTAGGCCAGTCACAGCAATTAATGAGACCCTTAACAACAGAGCAAGACCTTGCTTCTAAAAGAAAAAATGAACTGTACAATTTGACATGGGTTTCTTTTCTTGTCTTTCTTTCTTCCTTCCTTTCTTTCCTTCTTTCGCAGTAGTAGGGATGGAACCCAGGGGCTTTCAACTTTGAGCTACATCCCCAGACCTATTTTTTATTCTATATTTTGAAAAAGGGTCTCACTGTGTTGCAAAGGGCCTAAGTAGTAGCTGAGGCTGTCTTCAAACCGTGATCCTCCTGTCTCAGCCTCCCAAATGCTGAAATGACCAGTGTGTAACACCCCGCCTGATAACAAAGATTTGTAATGCTGGTAATTGGTAGGGTGAGACAAAGAATTACAGGTTCAAAGCCAGTCTCAGCCATTTAGTTCGACACACAATCAGAATACTACTTATACACAACAACAAAAATAAAGATAGGGTGTAGGTACAAACAGAATTTCTTGTGTTCAAATCCACACACACAAAAATTGACCATGATAAAAAATACTTATAATCCACATGTGCTCATCTACCAGCTCATGAAAATGAGAATGTGAAATTTGAATCCTATTTAGATATTTGAAATATAGGAAGACTTAACTAATTTTTCTCTGTAAAGTGCAGTTTGAAATGGAATAATCCTTATCCTGGTTAAAAAAAAAAAAAAAAACCTCCATCATTACATTTCTCTCCACTCTATTTCTAACTGATCATCTAAAAGACAAATCGGTAATGAAACAAACCTGCAAGGGTGCTGTGCTCCTCCTGTCTGTCCACAGGTTCTCAGTGGTGAGTGCCAGACAGCACTGGAAGCCTTGCAGCTCCCAAGAAGGAGAAGGAAAGAGCAAGAGGAGACCTTGTCTGTCCAGGACTTATATACTGCCCCGGGAGGATGTGCACAAACACGTCATCCAATCCAATTATCTTAATCCCCAGGGGAACCTCCCTCAAGATGGTGCCTGAATTTGCCTTAGGGCACAACGGTCACTGTGCCTCGGTGGATATATCAGGTGTGCCTGTTTATTCTTCTTCCCTACACTTTTGTGTCCATTTGTTTTTATTTATATTCGGTTTAGCAATGAGTTCATACATTTTAAGAAAGTAGGGACATTTTTTAAAATGTACTTTTAATGCATGTCAAGGTCTTAAAATGTAAGAACAAACCAAACTCAAAATCAGTAGTAGGAAAGAAAATATAATGATAATTGAAGAAATAACCACAATGAAAACTAAATGAACAAAATCAGTGAAAAAAATATAGCTAGAAATAGCACAGTGGAAAGGAGATCAGGTTTCGTCAAAAGGAAAAACTATCCTGGGATTTCACCTAACTCCAACTAGAATGAAAATCATTCAAACACAAACGACAACAAGTGCTGGTGAGGAAGTGAAGAAGTGGAAACTCTAAAACCTTGTTGATGGGATGGCAAATTAGTGCAACCACTTTGAAAAACTGGAAGATCTTCAGAAGACTGGGAACGAACACGAACTTTCAGTGTAATCCAGCAAGAGCATTTTTGAGTAACAACCCAAAAAAGGAAATAAAACCACCAACTAATGCATATATATCTATGTTCATAGCTGCACAATTCATCATTGCCCACGTATGGAACCAGCCAAGATATCCATCAACAGATAAATGGATTACAAACTGTGGCATATGTACAAAATATAATTTTACTCTGCCATAAAGAAAAACACATTTGCATCATTCACAGGAAAATGGTTGGAATGGAGGCCATTATGCAAAGTGAGATAAGTCAGTCAGAAAAATAAGAAATCAGATGCTTTTTCTAATATGCCAAAGCTAGCGAGAAATGGGCAACAGGAGGATCTCTAGAGGAAGAAGGATATTCTAGATGAGCAAATAAGGTGCCGAACTGAGTGGATCGGAGGATGGGAGAGGGAAAGTCTAAAGCATGTGATGTACTGAAACAAACATCAAAGTCAATCAGTAAGCCAAGCCTGGGAAGGAGGGCAGGGGAGGGAACGGGGCAGAAATTGATAAGGGCGAATTAGGTGATGAGTGAATGTATGTCTCCATCATCTACTATCCCATTAAGATGGAAGGCTATAATGCACCAATAAAAATTTAAAAATATAATAGGAAAAATAAAACCGCAAAAAATTGGAAGCATTGTTCAGATATGAGGTTGGATTGAAAATGATTCTAACAAAAATTTACATATGGAAAGTTGATATAGTTGATAAAGTTGATATAGTTGATTCTGGAGAATTTCATGAAGTTATATATAATAAGAGTAAACAAAAATCTGAAAAAGTGGAAATATTTGAGCACACATATGCCCTACCAAAATTGATGTCCATAAATACTTAAATGATTCTACAAAGTCCATATTAAACTGCAAAAAATTCTGAAATGTATACAGCAAAATAGAAAGAAAAGAAAAAGAAAGAAATTCTTTAAAAGTAGGCCCGTCTCAGTTATGTAGGGAGACCCTTGGCAACAGGGCCAAAACTAGCCTAAAAAAGAAAAAATGAGCCATACATTTGGCAAGGTTTCTTTCTTTCTTTCTCTTTTTTCTTCCATATATATATATTTTTTTGGTGGTACTGGGGTTCCTGGAAGCCCTTCTACCTCCGGGCTACACTCCCAGACCTATTTTTACATTTTTATTTGGAAACAGGGTCTCCCAAGCCAGCACGCGCGGCTGGCTTCAAACCTGCGCGATCCTCCTGTCTCTGCCTACCAAGCACGGGGATTACAAGCGTGCGCCACCACGCCCGGCATTCTTCCATATTTTTTTTTTTTTACGGTATTGGTGATGGAACCCAGGGCATTCTAATTCGAGCTACACCCCCAGCCCTTTTTCTAATTCTTTATTTTGAAAAAGGGTCTCACTGAGTTGCAATGGGCCTAAGTAGGTAGTAGCTGAGACGGTTTCCAAACCATGATCCTCCTGTCTCAGCCTACCAAATGTGGAATTACAAGCATGTGCCACCAGACCAGATGACACAGGTTTCTTTTTTTTTTTTTTTTTTTTTTTTTTACTATTTTTTTTTTATTTATTTTTAAATTTTTTATTGGTGCATTGTAATCATACATGACATTGGAATACAAGAGTTGAGAGGATATAAAAGCACACATCATTCAATTGGTCCTAATCCAATCCCCATCCCATTCCCTCCCCCTTCCTCGATCCCATGCTTATTTGGTGATTATCTTTGATACATTTGTTTATGTACCTCATGAGTTTTATTTATTTTTTTTTAATTAATTTATTTTTTAAATTGGTGCATTGTAGTCATATATCAATCACATTGGAGTACAAGACTTTCTAATCAGGGTAATTTGCAGTCCGTGACCTAGATTGCAGTTTTGAGGCCAGTCTCAGCAATTTAGCTAGGCACACAGATTCCTGTTTAAAAACAAAAACAACAAAACCACCACCACCACGTACAACAAACATAAGGATATGTTTTAGGAACAAACAGAAAATCTTGTGTTCAATTGACAAAAATACACACACCAAAATTGACTATGATAAATATTTATAATCCACACCTTCTAATCTATAAACTCAAGAAAATGATAATGTGAAATTGAAATCGTATCTACATATTTAAAATTTAGGATGACTTAATTTATTATACTCAATAAAGTGCTATTTGAAATGGAATAATCCTTATCCCGTTAATTAAAAGTTCAGCCTTACATTTTTCTCCACTCTATTTCTAACTGATCATCTGAAAGACAAATTGGTAATGAAACCAACCTGCAAGTGTGTTCTGCTCCTCCTTCTGTTGGCAGGTTCAGTGGTGGGTGCCAAACAGCACTGGAACCCTTACAGCGTCCAAAATGGAGAAGGAAAGAGCAAGAGGAGACCTGGTCTGTTCAGGATTTATATACTGCCCCAGGAGGATGTGCGCAAACACGTCATCCAATCCCATTACCTTAATCCCCAGGGGAACCTCCCTCAAGATGGTGCCTGCATTTGCCTTAGGGCACAACAGTCAATGTGCATCAGAGGAGATATCAGGTGTGATAGTTAATACCTCTTTCCTTCATTTTGGTGTTCGTTTGTTTTTATTTATCTTAGGTTTATCAATGAGTTCTTACATTTTAATAATGTAGGAACATTTAGGAAAATGTACTCTTAATGCATGTCAAGGTCTCAGAAATGCAAGAACAAACCAGACCCCAAGTCAATAGTGGGAAAGAAAATTTAATGATAAAAGAGGAAATAACCACAATAAAAATGAAACGAATAAAATCAGTGAAAAAATTATGCAAGAAATAGCCGTGAAACCAAAACACCCCCATGCCACTCCTGAATGACATGGTGCTATAACTAAATTCTGTATTTCTATCTTTTAAATAAGCTCCTTTAAATATTCAAAAAAATTAAAAAAAAACTCTGCAAGAAATAGCACATTGGAATGGAGATTAGGTTTCTGCAAAGAAAAAACTACCCTGGGATTTCACCTAACTCCAACTAGAATGGAAATCATTCAAAACACAAACAACAAAAATTGCTGGTGAGGATGATGTGGAGAAGTGAGAACTCCAAAACATTGTTGGTGGGATTGCAAATTGGTGCAACCACTTTGGAATACTGTATGGAGGATCTTCAGAAGAATAGAAACGAACTTAACCTTTGATCCAGCAATACACCTCTGGGTATCCACCCAAAAGAAAGGAAACCAAACCACCAAACTAATGCATGTGTATCTATGTTCACAGCTGCACAATTCACCATTGCCCAAATGGGGAAAACAGCCAAGATGTTCATTAACAGGTGAGTGGATTACAAAACTGTGGTATATGTATACAGTATAATTTTACTCTGCCATAAAGAAAAACACAATTACATCATTTACAGAAAAATGGATGGAATGGAGGACATTATGCAAAGTGAGATTAGTCATACACAAAAAATAAGAAATCAAATGCTTTTTCTAATATCCCAAAGCTAGTAGGGAGAATGGGTCACAGAGGGTTCTCTAGAAGAAGTAAGAGATTCTAGATGAGCAAATAAGGTGACAGAACTGAGGGGATCAGAGGATGGGGGAGGGAAACTCTCTAAAGCACATGATTTACTTAAACATTTCAGAGTCAATCAGTAAGTCAAGCATGGAAGGAGGGCGGGGGAGGCAATGTGGCAGAAATTGATAAAGGCTAATTGGGTGATGAGTGCATATATGTCTTCACCATCTTCTATCCCATTAAGATGGAACACTATGATGCGCCAATAAAAATTTAAAAAAACAAAAAAAAATTTAAAAATTGAAAACATTCTCCAGATATGAGGGTGGATTGAAAGTGATTCTAACAAAAAATCTACATATAGAAATTTGATATAAAAATTGATTCCAGAGAATTTCATGCAATTATATTTAATATTAAACATAGTAAAGTCTGGAAAAAGGGGAAATATTTGAGCATGCATATGCCCCATGAAAACTGATGTCTGTAAATACTTAAATGATTCTACAGAGTCCGTATTAAACTATAAAATTACCTGAAATTTATTCAGCAAAAGAGAAAGAAAAGAAGAAGCAAGAAATTTTTACAACGTAGGCCAGTCCCTCAGTTATTTAGGGAGACCCTTGGCAACAGAGCAATATCTTGCCTCTAAAATTTAAAATGAGCCGTACAATTTGACACAGGACATAGGTTTCTTTTTCTTTCTTTCCTTCTTTCTTTCTTTCTTTCTTTCTTTCTTTCTTTCTTTCTTTCTTTTTTTCCTTATTTTTTTGTTACTGGGAATTGAATCCAGGGGCATTCTAATTTGAGCTATACCCCCCCAGCTCTATTTCTTACTCTTTGTTTTGAAAAAGGGTCTCACTGAGTTACATAGGGCCTAAGTAGGTAGTAGCTGAGACTGTATTCAAAACAAAATCCTCCTGTCTCAGCCTACCAAATTCTGGAATTAAGAGCGTGTGCCACCACGACAGAAGGCATGGTTTCTAATCCTAGTACTTTGCAGGCCAAGACAAAGGATTCGTTTCGAGGCCAGTCTCAGCAATTTAGCTAGGCACACAGATTTCTGCATCTAAAGACAACATCAACAACAAGAACAAGCATAAGGATATGTTGTAGGTACAAACAAATTCTTGTATTCGATTGACAAAAACACACAAGCAAAAATTGACCATGATAAAAATATTCAAAATCCACATCTGCTCAATTATAAGCTCAAGAAAATGAGAATGTGAAATTGGAATCGTATCTACATATTTAAAATTTAGGATGACTTAATGTAGTATACCTAGTAAAGTGCTATTTGAAACGGAATAATCCTTATCCCGTTTATTTAAAGGCCACCCTTACATTTTCTACTTTCTATTTAAAACGATCATCTGAAAGAAAATTAGTAATGAAACCAACCTGCAAGTGTGTTCTGCTTCTCCTGTCTGTTGGCAGGTTCAGCGGTGGGTGCCAGACAGCACTGGAAGCCTTGCAGCTTCCAAAATGGAGAAGGAAAGAGGTAGAGGAGACCTGGTCTGTCCAGGACTTATATACTGCCCCAGGAGGATGTGCGCAAACACGTCATCCAATCCAATTGCCTTATTCCCCAGGGGAACCTCCCTCAAGATGGTGCCTGAATTTGCCTTAGGGCACAACAGTCAATGTGCATCAGAGGAGATATCAGGTGTGATAGATAATACCTCTTCCTTTCACTTTGGTGTTCATTTTTTTTTATTTATCTTTGGTTTACCAATGAGTTCTTACATTTTAATAATGTAGGAACATTTAGAAAAATGTACTCTTAATGCATGTCAAGGTCTCAGAATTTCAAGAACAAACCAAATCCCAAGTCAGGAATAGTAAAGAAAATATAATGATAAAAGAGGAAATAACCACAATAAAAACTAAGCAAATAAAATCAGTGAAAAAAATTATGCAAGAAATAGCCGGGAATTCAACCAAAACACCCCCCATGCCACTCCTGAATGACATGGGGCTGTAACTAACTTCTGTATTTTTATCTTTTAAATAAAACTCCTTATGCCGGGCATGGTGGCACATGCTTGTAATCCCCGCGCTTGGGAGGTGGAGACAGGAGGATTGTGCAGGTTCGAAGCCAGCCGTGCTGGCTTAAGAGACCCTGTTTCCAAAAATAAAATATGTCTGAGAGTGTAGCCCGGAGGTAGAGGGCTACCAGGAACCCTAGTATCACACACACACACACACACACAAATAAAAAATAAAAAAGTAAAAAATAAACTCTTCATGGTGGAAAATGAAAAAAAAAACTCCTTTAAGTCTTCAAAAAATAAAATAATAAATAAAACTTTGCAGAAATAGCACCTGAATGGAGATTAGGATTCTTCAAAATGAAAAACTATCTTGGGATTTCACCTGAATGGAGATTAGGATTCTTCAAAATGAAAAACTATCTTGGGACTTCACCTATCTCCAACTAGAATGGAAATCACTGAGAACACAAACAACAAAAAATTCTGATGAGGATGATGTGGAGAAGTAAGAACTCCAAAACATTGTTGGTGGGATTGCAAATTGGTGCAACCACTTTGAATACTGTATGGATGATCCTCAGAAGAATGGAAATGAACTTAACCTTTGATCCAGCAATACACTTCTGGGTATCCACACAAAAGAAAGGAAACCAAACCACCACACTAATGCATGTGTATCTATGTTCACAGCTGCACAATTCACCATAGCCAAACTAGGGAACCAGCCAAGATTTCCATCAACACATGAACAGATTGCAAAACTGTGGCATATGTACAAAATATAAATTTACTAAGCCATAAAGAAAACTGCTAATACATCAATTTCAGAAAAATGGATGGAATACAAAGTGAGATTAGTAGTCACACACACAAAAATTCAGATGCTTTTTCTAATATGTCAAAGCTAGGGAGAAATGAGTAACAGGAGGATCTTTAGATGGAGTAGGAGATTCTAGATGAGCAAATAAGGTGACGGAACTGAGGGGATCGGAGGATGGGAGAGGGAAACTCTCTAAAGCACATGATGTACTTAAACAAATATATCAGAGTCAATCAGTAAGCCAAGCCTGGGAAGGAGGGTGGTGGAGGGAATGAGGTGTGTAAGGGGAAAGGGCTAATTGGGTGCATGTATGTCTCCACCATCTTCTATCCCATTAAGATGGATAACTATAATAAACCAATAAAAAATTAAAAATCCAAAAAACAAGAAGTAAAAATAAAATGAAATAAATTGAAAACACTGTCCATATAATGGGGTGGATTGAAAGTGATTCTAACAAAAAAGTTTCATATGGAAAGGTGATATAACAACTGATTCCAGAGAATTTCATGGGATTATGGTTTGGTTTTTTCTTGGTGGTACTGGGGTTCCTGGAAGCCCTTCTACCTCCGGGCTAAATTCCCAGACCTATTTTATATTCGTATTTGGAAACAGGGTCTCTTAAGCCATCACGCCTGCTTTGAACCTGAGCAATCCTCCTGTCTCTGTCTCCTAAGCGCTGGGATTACAAGTGTGCACTACCACACCCACCTGGGATTATGTTTAAGAAAAGTACACAAGAAAATGTGGAAGAAGTGAAAATATTTGTGTGCATATCTGCCCTATGAAAATTGACGTCTGTAGATACCTAATGATTCTACAGAATCTGTATTAAACTGCTACCACACCTGAGAAGTATAGAGGAAAAGAGAAAGAAAATAAGCTAGAAAAAAAAAAACTAGGCCAGTCTCAGCAATTTAGGGAGACCCTTGGCAACAGAGCTAGACCTTGCTTCTACCAGAATAAATCAGCTGTGCATTATTGCACAGGTTTCCAATTCTGGTCATAGCAGGCTGAGACAAAGGATTACATGCTCGAGCCCAGGCTCTGGACTTTAGCTAGGCTCTCAAAAATCTATGAGGACCCTGCTTAGCAACACCAACAACTATGACAACAACAATAACAACAATAACAAAAACAACAATAAGGCTAGGGTGTAGGTACAAACAAAACTTCTGTGCTCTATTGACAAAACCACACACGCAAAAATTGCCCAAGATAAAAATACTCATAATCCCCTTCTGCTCATCTACCAAATCATGAAAATGAGAATGTAAAATTTGAATCATATCTGTATTTTTAAAATTAAGGATGACTTAATTTATTAATCTTAGTAAAGTGCTATTTGAAATGGAATAATCCTTAGCTCGGTAAGTAAAACTCCATCCTCACATTTTTCTCCACTCTGTTTCATTTTCTTTCTTTTTTTCTTTCTTTCTTTCTTTCTTTCATTCTTTCTTTCTTTCTTTCTTTCTTTCTTTCCTTCTTTCTTTCTTTTTGGGTCTCGAGACGGAAACTAGAGCCATTTGATCTCTGAGCTATACTCACTGCCCTATTTTTTATTCTTTATTTTGAAACAGGGTCTCACTACGTTGTGGAGGGCCCCATAAGTATCTGAGGCTGTCCGCGACCATCGGCGATCCTCTGGTCTCAGCCTCCAGAACACGGAATTACAAGCGTGTTCCACCACGCTCGGCTCTCCACTCTATTTCTAACTCATTATCTGAAAGACAAATTGGGGATGAAACCAACCTGCAGAGTGTGCTGTGCTCCTCCTGTCTGTCTGCAGGTTCTCAGTGGTGGGTACCAGGCAGTACTGGTGACTTGCAGCTTCCAAGAGGGAGGAGGAAAGAGCAAGGAGAGACCTTGTCTGTCTAGGATTTATATACTGCCCCAGGAGGATGTGCTCACACATGTCATCCAATCCAATCATTGTAATCCCCAGTGGAAAACATAAGGGGAAAAGTTGAGGCAAATCAGAAGAGGGTTGAGTAAAAATGTTAAAGAAATGGGGTTTAGGGAGAGAGGAGATGAGAAAATGTGGGTAGAAAATGATGGATGTTCAGCACAACATATGTTGACTGATGGAAATAAAAGAGAATTCCAGGAGTTTGTTCAGTTAGTATGTGGGTCCTCAATTCCAGTTTACATGGACCATGATAGTGGGGTGTGGTTGTGTGTCGGGGCCCGCTCGGCTAGACTGGGATTGGGCGGTGGCTCAAGATGGTGCCTAGGCATGTTGCCAAGTCATGAGGCTCACGAGGCTGGCGGTGCCCTGAGCCTGCGCAGTGAGCCCTATCAGGCGTCCTACGGATGATCAGTGACACAGTGCCTCGTGCTACCACCAGCCCGCCTATGAGAGGGTTAGAAATGTGCATGCCCTAGCTGTGGGAAGCTTGGGGTTGGTGCAGTGATGAGGAAGGGGTTATGAGACTGATATATATTTGCCTGCTGTGCGCATTGAAGAAGAAGCATTAAAGAGGAAGCATCATCAACAGACTTGGCGTTTGTGTGTTCTTTCCCAGGGCTCTGCAGGACAGGGCCTTAGGGATGGGACAAGTGGTGCTGAGACCCGGGAACGCTGTGGGGTAAGTTAGCAGGTAAGCGACGAAGGGACAGCGCTGTGTAGGTTTGCAGGATTTAGCGACGAAGTAGAAAGCTCGCGGATTGTGATGAAGCAAGACTTATCATGGGGTCTAAGGTTACTACTATGAAAGTCAAAGAGTCCTTTTGAAATGAGAAAGGAGGGACTTTGGGGTGAGTGCTCTTATTGCAATAATTATGGCCTCCGTGGCTGCAGCAGCAACTGCTGCTGCGGCCTTAGCAACATCAATTAATACGGCTGCTGCTGTAAATACGATATCCTCAAGTACAGCAACTGCCATAGCATAACAAGCTCGAATAAATGGGCAGCTTAAAGCAGGCATAATGATGGTAAATCAAAGAGTGGACCTATTACAAGAACAGGTTGACATCTTGGGACAGATGGCCATGGTACCATGTATTTGAAAATTGTCTGTATTATGCATAACCTCTGTGCAGCATCAGAATTTTTCCCGTGCAGGCAATCTATCCTGACAGATAGGCAGAATACTTCTGGGAAATTGGAGCCATAAATTTGAACAGACTATGACAGAACTTCGAGCGTCCATTGTCGCGATCAAATCTACCCACGTGGAGATTGCCTCAGTACAACAATGGATGGACCTGATACAGGGGACAGTGGGCTTCTTAAGAGACTGGGGTGGCGTGGCATTCTGGGCATTTTTTGCTGGTGGTAGTATGCTGTGTCCTGGTTGGATATATCAGGCGTATTCGACAACAAACTGTGCAACAACAGCACATGCTGGTGCAAGCTCTGGCTGCCCTTGAAGCTGGCTCATCTCCTCACGTATGGCTCAATATGCTGGATCGGTAGTCAAAGACGGGTACGATCATCCCCGGGATCATATCAAGCTATGACAGGGGAGTAATCATGCTATTGCTTTCCCGATGACGGGTAAGAATGATCCTTGAGGTTCGACAACCTAAGACAGGCACGGTCCCGAGCCTTAATTTTAATAAAACAAAAAGGGGGAGATATCGGGGCCCGCTCGGCTAGACCGGGATGAGGCGGTGGCTCAAGATGGCGCCTAGGCATGTTGCCAAGTCACGAGGCTCACGAGGCTGGCGGTGCCCTGAGCCTGCGCAGTGAACCCTATCAGGCGCCCTACGGATGATCAGTGATGCAGCGCCTCATGCTACCACCAGCCCGCCTATGAGAGGGTTAGAAATGTGCATGCCCTAGCTGTGGGAAGCTTGGGGTTGGTGCAGTGATGAGGGAGGGGTTATGAGACTGATATATATTTGCCTGCTGTGCGCATTGAAGAAGAAGCATTAAAGAGGAAGCATCATCAACAGACTCGGTGTTTGTGTGTTCTTTCCCAGGGCTCTGCAGGACGGGGCCTTAGGGATGGGACAGTTGTGCACATTTGGAACCCTGGACTTGGCAAACACAGTCAGGAGCACCACAGGGATGAGACCAGCCTCAGCAACCTAGCAAACTCGTAGCAATATAGTGAGACTCTCTTTCAAAACAAACACATTAAAGTTAGTCTGGGGGTATAAAAAGGAAAGTACTATGGATATGGCTCAAGGATCCAGCCCCATTCAAACAAAAAACAACCATATATGAACACCTATTCTCGAAGCCGGATGTGATGGTGCACACTTGTAATCCCAGCATTCGTGAGGCTGAGACCGGAGGATCGCGGTTCGCGGAAAGCCTCAGCTACTACTTAGTGAGGCCCTCTGCAACTCAGTGCGACCCTGTTTCAAAATAAGGAATAAAAATAGGGCAGGAGGTGTAGCTCAGAGGTCAAATGCCTCTGGGTTCCATCCCCAGACCTGAAAAAAAAAAAAAGAATACCTATTCTCCACATCTGTTCTTCCATCTTCTAGTAAAAATGGGGGTGCTGCAGAATATATCTCTGAATGACCCTCACTCTAGCAATGAAAACTTCATCATTCCATTTTCTCCACCTTACTTTTTTGCTGACTGATACTCTAAAGGACAAGTTGGCGAGAAAACCAACCTGCAGTCGGGGGTGTTCCTCCCATCAGCAGGTTCAAAGAGAGGTGGGTGCTGGCTGGGTGTGGTGGCGCATGCTTGTAATCCCCGTGCTTGGAATGTGAGTCAGGAGGATCATGCAGCTTCGAAGCCAGCCAGATGGTTTAAGAGACCCTGTTTCAAAAAAAAAAAAAAAAAGTTCAGGGATCGTAGCCCGGAAGTAGAAGGGTTTCCAGGAACCCAGTACCACCAAAAAATTAATTAATTAATTAAAAAGACAGCTTCAAAAACATTATCATTTATAAACATATATTAAATTTTGACATATTCATTGTTTTTATATTTCACAATAATTGTGAGTAACAACAGTTATATTATTTTTAACTGACTCTACCAATAAAAAGTCCTCAGAAGTCCTGAATTGTTCACTCTAAACTCAGAGGAGAAAGGAATATTTGGCCTAATAAGGCAAAGTAGAATCAAATTATTTATTAAGTGAAATCATTGATTTCTGATTAAAACTTTAATAATTTAAATTTACTTTAAAAAATACATGTCTAGGCTGGGGTTGTTGGTGCACCCATGAAATCCCAGCATTGGGGAGAATGGAACAGGAGGATTGTGGTGCGCAGGCAGCCTCAGATACTTAGGGAGGCCCTTTGCCACTCAGTGAGACCGTGTTTCAAAACAAAGTAAAAACGCCAGGAGTGGTGGTGCACACTTGTAATCCCCGTGCTTGGGAGGCGGAGACAGGTGGATCGCACTGGTTTGGAGCCAGCCTTGCTGGCTTAAGAGACCCTGTTTCCACATAAAAATATAAAAAATAGGTCTGGGAATGTAGGCCGGAGGTAGAAGGGCTTCCAGAAACAACAGTATCACCAAAAAAACAAAAAGAAAACAAAAACAAAAACAAAAAAACAACAACTACAACATAAAATAAAGAGTAAAAAATAGGACTAGAGGTGTAACTTGGAGGTAGAATGTCCCTGGGTTTTATCCCAGCACCACACACACAAAATGTATGTCTATTTAAGCAGTATTAAAAAATAATCATCATAATAATGGTGTGCTCTAAGGCAGAAGAAGATGTTTTTAGAGGAAATTCCATAAAGAGTTTTGGTTAATTGGCATTGATGAGGTATTTTGTCACAAAACCCGAGGTGAGGCAGGATAATAGTCTTGGGCAGCCAAGCACCCACCTCCCTATCTCTCTCTCTTCTCTCTTCTCTCTTCTCTCTTCTCTCTTCTCTCTTCTCTCTTCTCTCTTCTCTCTTCTCTCTTCTCTCTTCTCTCTTCTCTCTTCTCTCCCTCCCTCCCTCCCTCCCTCCCTCCCTCCCTCTCTCTCTCTCTCTCTCTCTCTCTCTCTCTCTCTCTCTCGTACCGGGAATGGAACCCAGCTCCGTGCTACATCTATTTTATATATTTTTTATTTTTTTATTTGGAAACATTTTCTCTTAAGCCAGCAAGGCTGGCTTCGAAGCTGCGCCATCCTCCTGTCTCTGCCTACCAAGTGCGGGGATTACAAGCCTGCGCCACCACGCCCAGCGAAATTGTCTTTTTTAAATTTCAAACTACAAGTACACTTTATCTTTGAAAAAACTACTAAGGAAATGAACGAAGCTTTCAGGCTGCATTTAGAAACTAGGTTTACAAGCCCGGTGTAGTGCTGTTCAGATGTAATCCTGAGCTGTAAAAAACCTGAGCTATAATAAAATGGAAAGATGGGAAGGCCTGCCATTTGCAGACTACCTCTGGAGGAGGACCACCTTTCTTCCCGCTGACATCCCTGCAGAAGAACCTGAGGACGAGAGCTGCTGGAGACATGGAGGCAGGCTTTCCACTGGCACGAGAGTCCCATTGGGATGCCTTCCCACAACTTCCATCTCCATCAAGGGCAGGTGAGGCTCAAGCCATCGGCAGTCCTTCTCGGCCTGCACAGTCATTGCTATCTTTTTTAGCCAGAAACACCTGCAGAAGCACTTGGCACCTGAGGGCAGAGCTGGCTCTAAGGGAGAAACATTTTCTGAGCTGGGCTCAGCATTGTGAGAAACTCCCGCTATTTGAATGCAGCAGCGCGGTTTCTGACATATAGCCACCTATGCACATATGTATACTGTTCCTAAATTTTATAGTTACATAAACAATGTCCTCAAAAAGTTAACTAATGTTTGGAGCTAATGTTATTGAGTCATGAGGGTGGTAATCTTAGCAGTAGATAAATTCTTTGTAGTGGATTTATCTGGATGGAGACCAGGGCTAGAGCGCGTGGCTGGAGGTGGGTGCCTGGGGTTGGAGCTGTGGGGACAATACAAATATGCCCCTCTACCGTGGCTTCTACTCTTCTTGCTTCTGGCCAGCATAAAGGAAGGAGCAGAGCCCATGTGCTGTCCTTCTTTCTGTGTTCTGCAATGCCCTGAAATCCACAGTTCCAATCCTCACATGAACTGATTCCTCAACAGTATGAAAACAAATATTTTCCCTAGGATATATGGTCATGTTTTAGATGATAGCTGCAAAATTGCTGTTGAGAACACAGGAGCCCTCCAAACCTTTTAAACTCTGAGATGCTGCTTGCTGTGAGCCTTTCAGAGTCACATGTATATGAGCTATCCATTACGCTTGGCATGTCATCCAGTTCTTGAAAGAATTAGCTTCTGGCTTCCATAGACATGAGCAGAAAGCTGAACACATATGTATGATGTTCATTGTTTATACCATGCAGAAAGCTATCAGACTGGGCACCACTAGTTTGATGCTGAGTTTTGGGACACCATACTAATACTTCCAGTATTATGCACAGGTTCAAACATGCATGCAAAACTGAGTATAAACACACACACACACACACACACACACACACACACACACACCACATACATAGCGATTCCTGGATCACTGAGAGGAATACTCTCTGCTCAATACCTGGTTAGAAAAGTCAGTCTCTGCTTAGGTCCAGCATTCTTAATTTCAAGGCAAAGAGTTGAAAGAACAATGTCCTCATGTTTCTGAAACTGGAATCTGGAGTCCCTTGTTTCCTGGAAAAGCTAATGAAGATTTGAAAGAGCAGAAAGTGGGGAGCTGTTGGCTCCAGCAGCATCAAATGATCAGAGCCCTCTGGGAAGTCCCCAGTCATCTCCTGCTTGTCTGTGTTGTCCCCCTGACAGTCACACCGACAGTAGGTAACACTTGCCATCGCAGCTCTTCATTTCTTACAAAATATTTTCTTCCTATCCAACAGCCTCATCAGAAGTGTATGAACAGAGTTGTGAATACTCATGCCAAGTATAGGTAAAATGGGAATGTCATTGTATTATTAGAGTTGACAGTGCTACAAAGTTCTGCTGCAAAATTACGGGGATACAAACCACACTCCAGCCTTTCCACATCTGATTTTCTGATGATCTAGATAAATACTGTGGTCAGAATGCCAAGTGCAGATTTCCATGGTAAGAACAGACTTTGCTAGACTTAATTTGCCCACAGAAAATCCTAGCTGGGACCCCAATAACCCATTGATATGGTAAGCCTCTGAGAGCATGGGGAAGCATTGATCCAGGGCCCAGAGAGGGGCTAGCAGACCACTAACATAGCAAAGTCCTGAAGGACGAGTGAAGACGAGAGTCCCAGTCCACTTCTTCGAGTGGACATTTGATGCCCATCCCATGTTAACTCCATTCAACCTGAAAGCAAAAGCGATACCAGCCTATGAAATCCGGTTCCTCATGAGTCGGAGCACAGCTGATATCTGTTGCAAGTTACAAGAGTTGAATGCTTAGCTGGAATGAATGGCGTCCAACTACTGGATGAAAATCATTAACAAGGTTTTCACAAACAATGTAGTAGAAGAAAATATACAGGCTGACAGAAAGACGTAGAAATAGGTGTTTTAATTCAGCAGCACTGATGTTTTCCTCAGTCACAAGTCAAAGAACCCCACGGGGAAACACTCTAGGAAGCAGACCACCCCTCTGCCAGGACGAGTGTGCCTTTTGCAAAACAACTGGGCACTGAAAAAGTGAGTGTCTATAAGGAAAAGCTCAGAGCCAGCCATGGCATGAACTGCACATAGAGCAGCCCATAGAACTGCTGGGGTTGGAAGAGACGATATGTTTGAAGAGTGAAGGGGACCAATATACATAGCTCCTTGGTGGAGATGATGGTAGGGGAATGTGTGAAAGTCCAGATTCCTAGGATGAAGAAGAGAGAGTTAATATCACATATCACTTGTGAGAGCTTTTTGGCTTTAATGAAAAATAGTGAGTCATTCTTTAAGTACGATACATCATTAATTTATATGACTTTCTATGACCATGTTTTGGAGGCATGCAGGAGATATTGATGTGACTCAGATAACCAACAGACATCAAATGAGGTTTGGCTAGAAGAAAAATTTGAAAGGAATATGTGTAGCTAAGTCTTCAAGAAAAAGACAACACATAGTACATTTAAAATTTTTATTAAATTCAGACATATTATTAAAACCAATTTATTCTTTCTTTAATCATAATGCACTTTTCACTTATACTATAACTATGCATATAACTACATATGACTACATATATAGATATATATGCTCAAATATAAGCTAGGTTTTTCAGAAACTTAATTTATTTAAAATTCTATCTATGAGATATCAACCATTTCCATTTAATAATACAAAATATGCTACACAATTTAAAGAAGCAGTGCCTGTGTGTCTGTCCCCAGCCCTTTGGACACATCCCCAGCTGAGGAAGCTCCTGTCCCAGGCCCATCCCTTCCCTGCCTGTGTGCCTCCCCAACACAGCCTTCCCTCCAAGTCCCCTGGGCTGGAGGCTGTGCCTTCCTCCCAGGCAGTGTGTCACTCCCCATCACTCTCCTCAGAGGAGGAGGAGACCTGAAGATCCTCATAGAGGACACTCCGGGGCATCTGGGAGCCATGACCCTCAGACTTCTCTAACAGGGAAGGCCCGGTGGTGGCAGGGTTTGGCTCCTCAGGTGGATGGGAGGAGGGAGCTGTCAGCACCTGGGAGCTCCAACAGTCATTGTGCAACCTCTTGAAGATCATCCTGAGGGGCTGTGATGGAGCAGAGCTGGACTGTGGGGAATGGGCCTGCCTGCAGGGCTGGCTGGTGCTGAGGTGATCTCTGGCATCGGCAGGCATTGCTTCAATGCTGGACCCCTGAGCTGCTGTTGTCCTGGTCATTTGGTGTGATTCTTTAGGACTAGGCCCTTTTGCACCTAGCAGAAGCTGTGCATTCAGGAGAGTCCCCAAGCCAGGCCTGCCAGTGCTCCCCTGGGGGATCTGCAAAGGGCTGGGCCTGGGTTTCTTTGCAGAACTCTGGCAGGTGTGGATGGGGACCTGGGCAGGTCTCTTACCTGGGGCCCTGACACTGACACTGGAGCCATAACCCTTTGTATGAGCTGCAGGCTGCAGGCTCGGCTCTGGAGACACATCAGGTCCCTTGAGATGTGCCACAGACTTCAGCCCCTGGCCCATGCCCTGGGACTTGAAAAAAGCCTGGGGAACCTTGAAGGAGCCATCCTCTGGGTTTTGGTATGTGGGTTTTTCATGGAAGGCTGGGCTCTGGCCATTGGGCATAAATATTGGCTGGCAGGTGCCTATCACAGGCATTTCCTGGACTTTATTTTGCCCAAGGAGTGAGTTGTTGACCTGTTCTGGTCTTTTGATGTGTGGCACAGCAAAGCAGATGCGTCTCACATTAGTATTCTTGACAGGTGGCTGATTTGTAAGAACAGGGTCTAGGACAAATGTCCTTCTGGTTGTGTGGATGGGCATTGGCTGACATGGACGCTGCAGGAAGAGACAACACAGAGAATATAATTAGTATTAAAAACAGACAATTCTCCTTAATGTTGTTCTAAACATAATGATATAGAAAATCAACCCAACTAGACATGGATTTAAGAACATGAAATTTTACAGTAAAATAATTACAAGCTGACATTTTAAATATGACCAGGTACTGAATCTCAATGGTGAATCGTAAAAATTAATGGCAATATACATCTGATATATTTCTTGCCTTAGTGGAAAGTAATTTGATAAGGAGGTTGGAACGTGGTTTTCCACACACTTCCTTTGAGTGAAATGGATCCACGTAATTTTCAGAGCAATACAAGGGCTAATAAAAAAAATTCTTTTTCTGAGGCACTAAGTACTAAACCCAGGGACATTCTAACTTGAGCTCCACCCTTAGCTCTATTTATTTTTTATTAAAAATTTTTTTTGGTGCATTATATTCATCCATCATGTTAAGGTAAAAACTTGTGTGTACAAAGAAGTACACATCACCGATTTAACCCCTACCCAATTCCCACCCCATTCCCTCCCCATCCCTCCTTCCCTTGCTTGGCTTAGTGGTTGAATTCAATGTTTACGTACATTGTGCGTTTTAGAGAATTTCCTTCTTCCCCCCTCCCAAACCCTCGTTTAAGTTGTCTCGTTTGCTCATCTATAAGATTTTCCTTTGTCTAGAGTTACTCCTATGACTCATTTCTCCCTAGCTCTCACATATTAGGGAAAGCATCTGATTTCTTATTTTTGTGACTTCCTAATCTCACTTAGCATGATGTCCTCCAGTTCCATCCATTTTCTTGAAAATGATGTATTTGAGTGTTTTTTGATGGCTGAGTAAAATTCCACTGTGTACATATCCCACAGTTTTGTAAGCCATTCATCTGTTGATGGACATCTTGGCTGGTTCCCTAGTTTGGCTATGGTGAATTGAGCAGCTATGAACATAGATACACATGCATTAGTTTGGTAGTTTGGTTTCTTTTCTTTTGGGAAGATACCCAACAGTGGTATTGCTGGATCAAATGGTAGGTTTGTTCCCATTCTTCTGAGGATTCTCCATACTGTTTTCCAAAGTGGTTGCACTAATTTGCAATCCAACCAACAATGTTTTAGAGTTCCCACTTCTCCACATCCTTGCCAGCATCTGTTGTTGTTTGTGTTTTGAATGGTTGCCATTCTAGTTGGAGTTAGGTGAAATCTCAGGATAGTTTTGATTTGCATCTCTCTGATTGCCAGTGATGTTGAGCATTTTTTCATGCATTTATTGGCCATTTGAATTTCTTCTTTTGTGAAGTATCTATTTAGTTCATTTGCCCATTTTGTTATTGGATGCTTTGTTTTCTTAGTGTTGAGTTTCTTGAGTTCTCTGTATATTCTAGATATTAGTCCTCTATCGGTGGTATAGGTGGCAAAAATCTTCTCCCATTCTGTTGGCTCTCGATTGAGGTTCTTGATAGTTTCCTTTGCTGAACAGAAGCTCTTCAGTTTCATGCAATCCCATGTATTGATTCTCCTTTTAATTTGTTGTGCCTTTGGGGTCTTGTTGAGGAAATGTTTGTCTGAGCCTATGTGTTGTAGTGTTGGACCTATGCCCTCTTCAAGGAGCTTCAAGATCTCTGGTTTAATTTCCAAGTCTTTGATCCATCGTGAGTTGACTTTTTTACAGGGTGAAAAAGTGGGATTAATATCCAATTTTCTGCATATGGTTAACCTGTTTTGCCAACACCATTTGTCGAAGAGGCTATCTTTTTTCCAGTGTATGTTTTTGGCCCCTTTGTCAAAAATCAATTGGCTGAAAGTGTGTGGACTTGTTTCTGGGTCTTCTATTCTGCTCCATTGGTCTATATATCTGTTCTTTTGCCAGTACCATGCTGTTTTTATTACAATGGTTTTGTAGTATAGTTTAAAGTCAGGTATTGTGATTCCTCCTGTGTGGTTTTTGTTGCTGAGAACTACCTTGGCTATTCTGGGCTTTTTGTTATTCCAGATAAATTTAAGGACTGATTTTTCTCTGTCTGTGAGGAATGATCTTGGTAGTTTAATGGGCATTGCATTAAATCTGTAGATCACTTTTGGGAGGATGGCCATTTTAATGATATTTATTCTGCCAATCCATGAACATGGAAGATCTTTCCATCTTCTAAGATCTTCTTTGATTTCTTTTTTCAGTGTTTTATAATTTTCTTTGTAGAGATCTTTTACCTCCTTGGTCAAGTTTATTCCTAGGTATTTTATTTTTTTGTGGGAGATCCTGAGTGGAAGTGTTTTCTGAATTTCTTTTTCAGTGGATTTATGGTTGGTGTACAGGAAAGATTTTTTAAGATTGATTTTGTATTCAGATACTTTGCTGAATTTGTTGATCAGTTCGATAAGCCTTTTGGTTGAGTTTGTTGGGTTTTCTAAATATAGTATCATGTCATCTGCAAATAGTGAAAGCTTAAGTTCTTTTCCTATTTGTACTCCTTTGATTTCCTTTTCTTGCCTTATTGCTCTGGCTAGAGTCTCTAGTACTATATTGAAGAGAAGTGGTGATAGTGGACATCCTTGTCTTGTTCCAGTTTTTAGGGGGAATTCTTAAAGTTTTTCCCCATTTAATATGATGTTGGCAGTGGGTTTATTATAGATTGCCTTAATAATGTTGAGATATGTTTCTTCTATTCCAATTCTCTACAGTGTTTTTATCATAAATGGATGTTGAATTTTATCAAATGCTTTTTCAGCGTCTATTGAGATGATCATGTGGTTTTTGTCTTTGATTCTGTTTATATGATGAATTACATGGATTGATTTTCGTATATTGAACCAGCCTTGCATCCCTGGGATGAACCCTACCTGGTCATGGTGAATGATTTTCTTGATGCGGTTTTGAATGCGTGTTGCTAGTATTCTGTTTAATAGTTTTGCATCCAAGTTCATCAGAGATATAGGCCTGTAGTTTTCCTTCCTTAAACTGTCTTTATTCGGTTTGGGTATTAGTGTGATATTGGCTTTATAAAATGTATTTGGGAGAGTCCCGGTTTTTTCTATTTCCCAAAATAGTTTGAGTAGTATTGGGATTAGCTCTTCTATAAAGGTTTTATAGAATTCACTTGGAAAACCATCTGGTCCTGGGCTTTTCATTGATGGTAAGCTCTTTATTGCTGTTTCAATCTCTTTGATTGTTATTGGTTGGTTTAAGTGTTCTATATCTTCTTGACTCAGTTTAGGAAGGTTGTATTTGTCTAGGAAGTTGTCGATTTCCTCCAGATTTTCCATTTTGTTGCAGTATAGTTTTTCAAAGTAGTTTCTGATAATCCTCTGGATTTTTACACTGTCAGTAGTAATGTCTCCTTTTTCATCCCTTATCTTCATAATTTGGGTTGATTCTCTCTTTTTTTTAGTTAGGTTGGCTAGTGGTTTATCAATCTTGTTAATTTTTTCAAGAAACCAGCTTTTGGTTTTGTTGATTTTCTGTATTGTTTTTTTATTCTCTATTTTGTTAATTTCTGCTCTAATTTTAATAATTTCCTGTCTTCTGCTGGCTTCGGGGTTCAATTGTTCCTGCTTTTCAAGGGCTTTGAGGTGTGTCGTAAGGCTATTTATTTGAAGATTTTCTGTTTTCCTTATGTGATCACTCAGTGCTATAAATTTTCCTCTTAATACTGCCTTCAAAGTGTCCCAGAGGTTTTGATATGTTGTTTCTTTATTTTCATTTGTTTCTAGAAATTTCTTGATTTCACCTCTTACATCTTCTATGACCCATTCTTCATTCAGAAGTGTGGTGTTCAGTCTCCACATGTTTATGTTGGGAAACAGGGTCTCTTAAGCCAGCACTGCTGGCTTCGAACCTGCAGGATCCTCCTGTCTTCGCCTCCCAAGTGCGGGGATTACAAGCTTGCGCCACCACGTCCGGCATTTTTACTCTTTGTGGCAAAGGGCCTCACTAAGTATCTGAGGCTGCCCGTGCACCACAATCCTCCTGTTCCATTCTCCCTAATGCTGGGATTTCATGGGTGCACCATCAACCCCAGCCTAGACATGCATTTTTTAAAGTAAATTTAAATTATTAAAGTTTTAATCAGAAATCAATGATTTCACTTAATAAATAATTTGATTCTACTTTGCCTTATTAGGCCAGATTTTCCTTTCTCCTCCGAGTTTAGAGTGAACAGTTCAGGACTTCTGAGGAGTTTTTATTGGTACAGTAGTTAGAAATAACATAACTGTTGTTACAATTATTGTGAAATATAAAAACAATGAATATGTCAGAATACATAAATTTAATATATGTTTATAAATGATAATGTTTTTGAAGCTGTCTTTTTAATTAATTAGTTAATTAATTAATTTTATGGTGGTATGGATTCCTGGAAACCCTTCTACTTCCGGGCAACGATCCTAGACTTTTTTTTTTTTTTTTTAAACAGGGTCTCTTAAACCATCCAGCTGGCTTCAAAGCTGCAAGATCCTCCTGACTCACATTCCAAACGCGGGGATTACAAGCGTGCGTCACCACACCCAGCCAGCACCCACCTCTCTTTGAACCTGCTAATGGGAAGAACACCCCTGACTGCAGGTGGGTTTTCTCACCAACTTGTCCTTTAGAATATCAGTAGGCAAAAAAGTAAGGAGGAGAAAATGGAATGATGGAGTTTTCATTGCTAGAGTGAGGGTCATTCAGAGAAATACTCTTCAGCACTCCCATTTTACTAGAAGCTGGAAGAACCGATGTAAAGAATAGGTATTTTTTTTTTTTTTTTTTTTAGGTCTGGGGATGGAACCCAGAGGCATTTGACCTCTGAGCTACACCTCCTGCCCTATTTTTATTCTTTATTTTGAAACAGGGTCGCACTGAGTTGCAGAGGGCCTCACTAAGTAGTAGCTGAGGCTGTCCGCGAACCTCGATCCTCCGGTCTCAGCCTCGCGAATGCTGGGATTACAAGTGTGCACCATCACACCCAGCTTCGAGAATAGGTATTCATATATGGTATTTTTTGTTTGAATGGGGCTGGATCCTCAACCCATGTCTATTGTACTTTCCTTTTTAACCCCCCAGGCTAACTTTAATGTGTTTATTTTGAAAGAGAGTCTCACTATATTGCTGCGAGTTTGCTAGGTTGCTAAGGTGGTCTCATCCCTGTGAAGCTCCTGACTGTGTTTGCCAAGTCCAGGGTTCCAAATGTGCACCAACACACCCCACTACCATGGTCCATGTCAACTGAAATTGAGGACCCACATACTAACTGAACAAACTCCTGGAATTCTCTTTTATTTCCATCAGTCAACATATGTTGCACTGAACATCCATCATTTTCTACCCACATTTTCTCATCTCCTCTCTTCCTAAACCCCATTTCTTTAACAGTCTTTACTCATCCCTCTTCTGATTTGCCTCAACTTTTCCCCTTATGTTTTCCACTGGGGATTACAATGATTGGATTGGATGACGTGTGTGAGCACATCCTCCTGGGGCAGTATATAAGTCCTGGACAGACAAGGTCTCTCCTTGCTCTTTCCTCCTCTCTCTTGGAAGCTGCAAGTCTCCAGTGCTGCCTGGTACCCACCACTGAGAACCTGAAGACAGACAGGAGGAGCACAGCACACTTGCAGGTTGGTTTCATTATCAATTTGTCTTTCAGATAATCAGTTAGACATAGAGTGGAGAGCCAGGTGTGGTGGAACACGCTTGTAATTCCGTGTTCTGGAGGCTGAGACCAGAGGATCGCCGATGGTCGCGGACAGCCTCAGATACTTATGGGGCCCTCTACAAAGTAGTGAGACCCTGTTTCAAAATAAAGAATAAAAAATAGGGCAGTGGGTATAGCTTGGAGAGCTAATGCCTTTGGTTTCCGCCTTGAGACCTGAAAAAGAAGGAAAGAAAGAAAGAAAGGAAGGAAGGAAGAAAATGAAATAGAGTGAAGAAAAATGTGAGGATGGTGTTTTACTTACTGAGCTAAGGATTATTCCATTTCAAATAGCACTTTACTAAGATTAATAAATTAAGTCATCCTTAATTTTAAAAATACAGATATGATTCAAAATTTACATTCTCATTTTTATGAGCTGGTAGATGAGCAGAAGTGGATTATGAGTATTTTTATCTTGGGCAATTTTTTTATGTGTGGTTTTGTCAATAGAGCACAGAAGTTTTGTTTGTACCTACACCCTAGCCTTATTGTTGTTTTTGTTATTGTTGTTATTGTTGTTGTCATAGTTATTGGTGTTGCTAAGCAGGGTCCTCATAGGTTTTTGAGAGCCTAGCTAACGTCCCGAGCCTGGGCTCGAGCATGTAATCTTTGTCTCAGCCTTCTATGACCAGAATTGGAAACCTGTGCAATAATGCACAGCTGATTTATTCTGGCAGAAGCAAGGTCTTGCTCTGTTGCCTAGGGTCTCGCTAATTGCTGAGAATGGCCTAGTTTTTTTTTTTAATTTCTAGCTTCTTTTCTTTCTATTTTGCTGTATACTTGTCAGGTGTGGTAGCAGTTTAATACAGATTCTGTAGAATCATTAGGTATCTATAGACGTCAATTTTCATAGGGCAGATGTGCTCACAAATATTTTCACTTCTTCCACATTTCCTGTGTACTTTTCTTAAACATAATCCCAGCTGGGTGTGGTAGCGCACGCTTGTAATCCCAGCGCTTGGGAGGCAGAGACAGGAGGATTGCTCAGGTTCAAAGCAGGCGCGATGGCTTAAGAGACCCTGTTTCCAAATACGAATATAAAATAGGTCTGGGAATTTAGCCCGGAGGTAGAAGGGCTTCCAGGAACCCCAGTACCACCAAGAAAAAACCAAACCATAATCCCATGAAATTCTCTGGAATCAGTTGTTATATCACCTTTCCATATGAAACTTTTTTGTTAGAATCACTTTCAATCCACCCCATTATATGGACAGTGTTTTCAATTTATTTCATTTTATTTTTCCTTCTTGTTTTTTGGATTTTTAATTTTTTATTGGTTTATTATAGTTATCCATCTTAATGGGATAGAAGATGGTGGAGACATACATGCACCCAATTAGCCCTTTCCTCTTACACACCTCATTCCCTCCACCGCCCTCCTTCCCATGCTTGGCTTACTGATTGACTCTGATATATTTGTTTAAGTACATCATGTGCTTTAGAGAGTTTCCCTCTCCCATCCTCCGATCCCCTCAGTTCCGTCACCTTATTTGCTCATCTAGAATCTCCTACTCCATCTAAAGATCCTCCTATTACTCATTTCTCCCTAGCTTTGGCATATTAGAAAAAGCATCTGAATTTTTGTGTGTGTGACTACTAATCTCACTTTGTATTCCATCCATTTTTCTGAAATTGATGTATTAGCAGTTTTCTTTATGGCTTAGTAAATTTATATTTTGTACATATGCCACAGTTTTGCAATCTTTTCATGTGTTGATGGACATCTTGGCTGGTTCCCTAGTTTGGCTATGGTGAATTGTGCAGCTGTGAACATAGATACACATGCATTAGTGTGGTGGTTTGGTTTCCTTTCTTTTGTGTGGATACCCAGAAGTGTATTGCTGGATCAAAGGTTAAGTTCGTATCCATTCTTCTGAGGATCATCCATACAGTATTCAAAGTGGTTGCACCAATTTGCAATCCCACCAACAATATTTTGGAGTTCTTACTTCTCCACATCATCCTCACCAGCAATTTTTGTTGTTTGTGTTCTCAGTGATTTCCATTCTAGTTGAAGATAGGTGAAATCCCAAGAAAGTTTTTCATTTTGAAGAATCCTAATCTCCAGTCAGGTGCTATTTCTGCAGAGTTTTTTTTATTATTTTATTTTTTGAAGACTTAAAGGAGTTTATTTTCTTCATGTTCTGCCATAAGGAGTTTATTTATTATAATTATTATAATTATTATTATTATTATTATTATTATTATTATTATTATTATTATTTTGCTGGTACTAGGGTTCTGGAAGCACTTCTACCTTCTACCTCCGGGCTACACTCCCAGACCTATTTTATTTTTGGAAACAGGGTCTCTTAAACCAGCGCGGCTGGTTTAGAACCTATGCAATCCTCCTGTCTCCGCCTCCCGAGCACGGGGATTACAAGCGTGCACCACCACGCCCGGCATAAGGAGTTTATTTAAAAGATAAAAATACAGAAGTTAGTTACAGCCCCATGTCATTCAGGAGTGGCATGGGGGGTGTTTTGGTTGAATTCCCGGCTATTTCTTGCATAATTTTTTACTGATTTTATGCGTTTCATTTTTATTGTGGTTATTTCCTTTTTTATCATTATATTTTCTTTCCTATTCCTGACGTGGGATTTGGTTTGTTCTTGAAATCCTGAGACCTTGACATGCATTAAGAGTACATTTTCCTAAATGTTCCTACATTATTAAAATGTAAGAACTTATTGCTAAACTGAAGATAAATAAAAACAAATAAACACCAAAGTGAAAGGAAGAGGTATTAACTATCACACCTGATATCTCCTCTGATGCACATTGACTGTTGTGCCCTAAGGCAAATTCAGGCACCATCTTGAGGGCGGGTCCCCTGGGGATTAAGGCAATTGGATTGGCTGACGTGTTTGCGCACATCCTCCTGGGGCAGTATATAAGTCCTGGACAGAGAAGGTCTCCTCTTGCTCTTTCCTTCTGCATTTTGGAAGCTGCAAGGCTTCCAGTGCTGTCTGGCACCCACCGCTGAACCTGCCAACAGACAGGAGAAGCAGAACACACTTGCAGGTTGGTTTCATTACTAATTTTCTTTCAGATGATCGTTTTAAATAGAAAGTAGAAAATGTAAGGGTGGCCTTTAAATAAACGGGATAAGG
Organism: Muscardinus avellanarius; assembly: GCF_963383645.1. Classification (NCBI taxonomy): domain Eukaryota; kingdom Metazoa; phylum Chordata; class Mammalia; order Rodentia; family Gliridae; genus Muscardinus; species Muscardinus avellanarius. The sequence continues at coordinate 69,585,783 of NC_137796.1, forward strand.
ATTATTCCGTTTCAAATAGCACTTTACTAGGTATACTACATTAAGTCATCCTAAATTTTAAATATGTAGATACGATTCCAATTTCACATTCTCATTTTCTTGAGCTTATAATTGAGCAGATGTGGATTTTGAATATTTTTATCATGGTCAATTTTTGCTTGTGTGTTTTTGTCAATCGAATACAAGAATTTGTTTGTACCTACAACATATCCTTATGCTTGTTCTTGTTGTTGATGTTGTCTTTAGATGCAGAAATCTGTGTGCCTAGCTAAATTGCTGAGACTGGCCTCGAAACGAATCCTTTGTCTTGGCCTGCAAAGTACTAGGATTAGAAACCATGCCTTCTGTCGTGGTGGCACACGCTCTTAATTCCAGAATTTGGTAGGCTGAGACAGGAGGATTTTGTTTTGAATACAGTCTCAGCTACTACCTACTTAGGCCCTATGTAACTCAGTGAGACCCTTTTTCAAAACAAAGAGTAAGAAATAGAGCTGGGGGGGTATAGCTCAAATTAGAATGCCCCTGGATTCAATTCCCAGTAACAAAAAAATAAGGAAAAGAAAGAAAGAAAGAAAGAAAGAAAGAAAGAAAGAAAGAAGGAAAGAAAGAAAAAGAAACCTATGTCCTGTGTCAAATTGTACGGCTCATTTTAAATTTTAGAGGCAAGATATTGCTCTGTTGCCAAGGGTCTCCCTAAATAACTGAGGGACTGGCCTACGTTGTAAAAATTTCTTGCTTCTTCTTTTCTTTCTCTTTTGCTGAATAAATTTCAGGTAATTTTATAGTTTAATACGGACTCTGTAGAATCATTTAAGTATTTACAGACATCAGTTTTCATGGGGCATATGCATGCTCAAATATTTCCCCTTTTTCCAGACTTTACTATGTTTAATATTAAATATAATTGCATGAAATTCTCTGGAATCAATTTTTATATCAAATTTCTATATGTAGATTTTTTGTTAGAATCACTTTCAATCCACCCTCATATCTGGAGAATGTTTTCAATTTTTAAATTTTTTTTTGTTTTTTTAAATTTTTATTGGCGCATCATAGTGTTCCATCTTAATGGGATAGAAGATGGTGAAGACATATATGCACTCATCACCCAATTAGCCTTTATCAATTTCTGCCACATTGCCTCCCCCGCCCTCCTTCCATGCTTGACTTACTGATTGACTCTGAAATGTTTAAGTAAATCATGTGCTTTAGAGAGTTTCCCTCCCCCATCCTCTGATCCCCTCAGTTCTGTCACCTTATTTGCTCATCTAGAATCTCTTACTTCTTCTAGAGAACCCTCTGTGACCCATTCTCCCTACTAGCTTTGGGATATTAGAAAAAGCATTTGATTTCTTATTTTTTGTGTATGACTAATCTCACTTTGCATAATGTCCTCCATTCCATCCATTTTTCTGTAAATGATGTAATTGTGTTTTTCTTTATGGCAGAGTAAAATTATACTGTATACATATACCACAGTTTTGTAATCCACTCACCTGTTAATGAACATCTTGGCTGTTTTCCCCATTTGGGCAATGGTGAATTGTGCAGCTGTGAACATAGATACACATGCATTAGTTTGGTGGTTTGGTTTCCTTTCTTTTGGGTGGATACCCAGAGGTGTATTGCTGGATCAAAGGTTAAGTTCGTTTCTATTCTTCTGAAGATCCTCCATACAGTATTCCAAAGTGGTTGCACCAATTTGCAATCCCACCAACAATGTTTTGGAGTTCTCACTTCTCCACATCATCCTCACCAGCAATTTTTGTTGTTTGTGTTTTGAATGATTTCCATTCTAGTTGGAGTTAGGTGAAATCCCAGGGTAGTTTTTTCTTTGCAGAAACCTAATCTCCATTCCAATGTGCTATTTCTTGCAGAGTTTTTTTTTAATTTTTTTGAATATTTAAAGGAGCTTATTTAAAAGATAGAAATACAGAATTTAGTTATAGCACCATGTCATTCAGGAGTGGCATGGGGGTGTTTTGGTTTCACGGCTATTTCTTGCATAATTTTTTCACTGATTTTATTCGTTTCATTTTTATTGTGGTTATTTCCTCTTTTATCATTAAATTTTCTTTCCCACTATTGACTTGGGGTCTGGTTTGTTCTTGCATTTCTGAGACCTTGACATGCATTAAGAGTACATTTTCCTAAATGTTCCTACATTATTAAAATGTAAGAACTCATTGATAAACCTAAGATAAATAAAAACAAACGAACACCAAAATGAAGGAAAGAGGTATTAACTATCACACCTGATATCTCCTCTGATGCACATTGACTGTTGTGCCCTAAGGCAAATGCAGGCACCATCTTGAGGGAGGTTCCCCTGGGGATTAAGGTAATGGGATTGGATGACGTGTTTGCGCACATCCTCCTGGGGCAGTATATAAATCCTGAACAGACCAGGTCTCCTCTTGCTCTTTCCTTCTCCATTTTGGACGCTGTAAGGGTTCCAGTGCTGTTTGGCACCCACCACTGAACCTGCCAACAGAAGGAGGAGCAGAACACACTTGCAGGTTGGTTTCATTACCAATTTGTCTTTCAGATGATCAGTTAGAAATAGAGTGGAGAAAAATGTAAGGCTGAACTTTTAATTAACGGGATAAGGATTATTCCATTTCAAATAGCACTTTATTGAGTATAATAAATTAAGTCATCCTAAATTTTAAATATGTAGATACGATTTCAATTTCACATTATCATTTTCTTGAGCTTATAGAAGTTGTGGATTATGAATATTTATCATGGTCAATTTTGGTGTGTGTGTTTTTGTCAATCGAACACAAGATTTTCTGTTTGTTCCTAAAACATGTCCTTATGTTTGTTGTATGTGGTGGTGGTGGTTTTGTTGTTTTTGTTTTTAAACAGGAATCTGTGTGCCTAGCTAAATTGCTGAGACTGGCCTCAAAACTGCAATCTTGGTCTCGGACTGCAAATTACCATGATTAGAAACCTGTGTCATCTGGTCTGGTGGCACATGCTTGTAATTCCACATTTGGTAGGCTGAGACAGGAGGATCATGGTTTGGAAACCGTCTCAGCTACTACCTACTTAGGCCCATTGCAACTCAGTGAGACCCTTTTTCAAAATAAAGAATTAGAAAAAGGGCTGGGGGTGTAGCTCGAATTAGAATGCCCCGGGTTCCATCACCAATACCGTAAAAAAAAATATGGAAGAAAAAAGAAAGAAAGAAAGAAAGAAAGAAAGAAAGAAAGAAAGAAAGAAAGAAAGTCAAATAGTATGGCTCATTTTTTCTTTTTTAGGCTAGTTTTGGCCCTGTTGCCAAGGGTCTCCCTACATAACTGAGACGGGCCTACTTTTAAAGAATTTCTTTTTCTTTTCTTTCTATTTTGCTGTATACATTTCAGAATTTTTTGCAGTTTAATACGGACTTTGTAGAATCATTTAAGTATTTATGGACATCAATTTTGGTAGGGCATATGTGTGCTCAAATATTTCCACTTTTTCAGATTTTTGTTTACTGTTATTATATATAACTTCATGAAATTCTCCAGAATCAACTATATCAACTTTCCATATGTAAATTTTTGTTAGAATCATTTTCAATCCAACCTCATATCTGAACAATGCTTCCAATTTTTTGCTGTTTTATTTTTCCTAGTATATTTTAAAATTTTTATTGGTGCATTATAGCCTTCCATCTTAATGGGATAGTAGATGATGGAGACATACATTCACTCATCACCTAATTCGCCCTTATCAATTTCTGCCCCGTTCCCTCCCCTGCCCTCCTTCCCAGGCTTGGCTTACTGATTGACTTTGATGTTTGTTTCAGTACATCACATGCTTTAGACTTTCCCTCTCCCATCCTCCGATCCACTCAGTTCGGCACCTTATTTGCTCATCTAGAATATCCTTCTTCCTCTAGAGATCCTCCTGTTGCCCATTTCTCGCTAGCTTTGGCATATTAGAAAAAGCATCTGATTTCTTATTTTTCTGACTGAACTTATCTCACTTTGCATAATGGCCTCCATTCCAACCATTTTCCTGTGAATGATGCAAATGTGTTTTTCTTTATGGCAGAGTAAAATTATATTTTGTACATATGCCACAGTTTGTAATCCATTTATCTGTTGATGGATATGTTGGCTGGTTCCATACGTGGGCAATGATGAATTGTGCAGCTATGAACATAGATATATATGCATTAGTTGGTGGTTTTATTTCCTTTTTTGGGTTGTTACTCAAAAATGCTCTTGCTGGATTACACTGAAAGTTCGTGTTCGTTCCCAGTCTTCTGAAGATCTTCCAGTTTTTCAAAGTGGTTGCACTAATTTGCCATCCCATCAACAAGGTTTTAGAGTTTCCACTTCTTCACTTCCTCACCAGCACTTGTTGTCGTTTGTGTTTGAATGATTTCCATTCTAGTTGGAGTTAGGTGAAATCCCAGGATAGTTTTTCCTTTTGACGAAACCTGATCTCCTTTCCACTGTGCTATTTCTAGCTATATTTTTTTCACTGATTTTGTTCATTTAGTTTTCATTGTGGTTATTTCTTCAATTATCATTATATTTTCTTTCCTACTACTGATTTTGAGTTTGGTTTGTTCTTACATTTTAAGACCTTGACATGCATTAAAAGTACATTTTAAAAAATGTCCCTACTTTCTTAAAATGTATGAACTCATTGCTAAACCGAATATAAATAAAAACAAATGGACACAAAAGTGTAGGGAAGAAGAATAAACAGGCACACCTGATATATCCACTGAGGCACAGTGACCGTTGTGCCCTAAGGCAAATGCAGGCACCATCTTGAGGGAGGTTCCCCTGGGGATTAAGATAATTGGATTGGATGACGTGTTTGTGCACATCCTCCCGGGGCAGTATATAAGTCCTGGACAGACAAGGTCTCCTCTTGCTCTTTCCTTCTCCTTCTTGGGAGCTGCAAGGCTTCCAGTGCTGTCTGGCACTCACCACTGAGAACCTGTGGACAGACAGGAGGAGCACAGCACCCTTGCAGGTTTGTTTCATTACCGATTTGTCTTTTAGATGATCAGTTAGAAATAGAGTGGAGAGGCCGGGCGTGGTGGCGCACGCTTGTAATCCCCGCGCTTGGGAGGCAGAGACAGGAGGATCGCGCAGGTTCGAAGCCAGCCACGCGCGCTGGCTTAGGAGACCCTGTTTCCAAATATAAAATGTAAAAAGAGGTCTGGGAGTGTAGCCCGGAGGTAGAAGGGCTTCCAGGAACCCCAGTACCACCACCAAAAAAAAAAAAAAAAAAAAAAAATTGAGTGGAGAGAAATGTAAGGATGGAGGTTTTTTTTTTTTTTTTTTTTTTTTTTTTTTTTTTTTTTTTACCAGGATAAGGATTATTCCATTTCAAACAGCACTTTACAGAGAAAAATAAGTTAAGTCTTCCTATATTTCAAATATCTAAATAGGATTCAAATTTCACATTCTCATTTTCATGAGCTGGTAGATGAGCACATGTGGATTATAAGTATTTTTTATCATGGTCAATTTTTGTGTGTGTGGATTTGAACACAAGAAGTTCTGTTTGTACCTACACCCTATCTTTATTTTTGTTGTTGTGTATAAGTAGTATTCTGATTGTGTGTCGAACTAAATGGCTGAGACTGGCTTTGAACCTGTAATTCTTTGTCTCACCCTACCAATTACCAGCATTACAAATCTTTGTTATCAGGCGGGGTGTTACACACTGGTCATTTCAGCATTTGGGAGGCTGAGACAGGAGGATCACGGTTTGAAGACAGCCTCAGCTACTACTTAGGCCCTTTGCAACACAGTGAGACCCTTTTTCAAAATATAGAATAAAAAATAGGTCTGGGGATGTAGCTCAAGGTTGAAAGCCCCTGGGTTCCATCCCTACTACTGCGAAAGAAGGAAAGAAAGAAAGAAAGAAAGAAGGAAAGAAAGAAAGAAAGAAAGGAAGAAAGAAAGACAAGAAAAGAAACCCATGTCAAATTGTACAGTTCATTTTTTCTTTTAGAAGCAAGGTCTTGCTCTGTTGTTAAGGGTCTCATTAATTGCTGTGACTGGCCTACTTTTTTAAATTTCTTGCATCCTTTTTCTTTCCATTTTGATGTATACCTGTCAGGTTGTGCCAACAATGTAATACGGACTGTGTAAAATCACTTAAGTATCTTCTGATGTCAGTTTTTGTAGGGCACATGTGTGCACAAATATTTACCTACTTCCAGATTTTTCTGTTTTTGTTTGTTTGTTTGTTTGTTTGTTTGTTTTTTGTGGGTGTGACGATGGAACCTAGGGGCATTCTACCTCTGAATCCCCCCCCCCCCGGGCCCCCGCCGCCCTGTTTTTAATCTTTATTTTGAAACCAGGTCTCACTAGTTGCAGAGGCCTCACTCAGTAGCTTAGGCTGTCCTTGAACCGCGATCTCCGGTCTCAGCTCCCAAATGCTGGGATTACAAGCGTGTGCCACCATGCCCAGCTTATATCACCTTTTGATATGTAATTTTTTGGTGAAAATCCACTTTATATCCACCACCATATCTGCATAATATTTTCAATTTCATTTTACCTTCTTTTTATTTTTTATTTGTTGTTGTTTTGTGATATTTGGAGTGGAACATCCAGGCTTTTCTACCTCAAAGGCTGAACTCCCAGACCTGTTTTGTACTTTATTTAGAAACAGGGTCTCGATAAGTTGCTGAAAGCCTCACTATGTAGTTGAGGCTGGCTTTGAACCTGTGTGACCCTCCTGTCTCAACCTCAGGAGCACTGGGATAGCTGCGTAAGCTACACGCCCTCCTCTCTTTGTTTTTCTTTGAAAAAAAACTAATAAAACCTGTGTGCTATTTCTAACATGAGTTTTTCACTGATTTTGTCATTTAGTTTGTATTGTGGTTATTTCTTCTCTTCTCTTAATATTTGCATTTCTACTACTGATTTGTGATTTGGTTGGTTCTTGCATTTCTAAGACCTTAACATGCATTATGAGTTCATTTTCTGACTGTTCCTACTTTCTTAAAATGTAAGCACTCAGCCGGGCGTGGTGGCGCACGCTTGTAATCCCCGCGCTTGGGAGGCAGAGACAGGAGGATCGTGCAGGTTCGAAGCCAGCCGCGGGCACTAGCTTAGGAGACCCTGTTTCCAAATAAAAATGTAGAAATAGGTCTGGGAGTGTAGCCCGGAGGTAGAAGGGCTTCCGGGAACCCCAGTACCACCAAAAAATATATATATATAAGCACTCATTGCTAAAACCTTCAGTCAGTGTGCTTTCTATGTATCCCACAGGTGTTTGCAATTTGCTTTTCCATTTTCAGTAGACTAAGCTATTTTACATTTCTCTGGATGCCTTTTTCAATACTCCCTTGTTTCATAAGTCAGTGTCTGTCACTCTGCATGTCTGTTGGTAACTTCATTAGTGTCCATGTTATTGATTGCTAGTTTCCTTTCATTTCAATCAGAAAACATGCGGCTCTTATGTCAATGTCTTATATACGTCATGACATTTCTTGTGTACTATTATATATCATGATTATTTGATACCTCCATACTTGATTCACTGATTTAGGTTCAAATATACTGTTTAAATTTTAATTAGTGATGAGTTCAATTGTGCCATGCTAAAGATAATGCATAGTTTTTTTTATATTTCGTTTTCATAGGAAAGCATCAGTTCTCATTTGAGTAAAAAATAGCTTGTCCGAGTAAACTGACCATAGAAAACAGCCTCCTTCACTGTCCAAAGTAGCAAGTAAAAATAAGAACAGGGAGCCAGGTGTGCTACCACAGATTTAGAATCCCAGTGCTTGAGAGACTGAGTTGGGAAGACCACAGATTCCAGATCATACTCAGCAAGCTATGAGACTCCCATCAACCTAGATAGATCTTTTTTCGTTTTTTGGGTTCTTTTGTTTTTGTTTTTGTTTTTTTGATGATAATGGGGTTCCTGGAAATCCTTCTACCTCCAGGCTACACTCCCAGATCTGTTTTTTTTATTTTTATTTTATTTTATTTTTTGGTTCTACTGGGGTTTATGGAATCCCTTCTACCTCCGTGCTACACTCCCAGATCTATTTTTTTTGTCTTTTTATTTGGAAACAGGGTCTTTTAAGCCAGCACGGCTGGCTTCGAACCTGACGATCCTCCTGTCTCCGAATCCCAAGTGCGGGGTTACAACCTGCGTCACCACGGCCTGATTATTTTAATTTATTTGGAAGTACTGGGGTTCCTGGGAGCCCTTCTATCTCCATGCTACACTCCCAGACCTATTTTAAACTTTCTTTAAAATTTGGAATGGTCTCTTAAGCCAGCATGGCTGGCATCGAATCTGCCCAATCTGCCTGTCTTGACCTCCCAAGCGAGGTGGGGGATTACCAGGGTGTGTCGTCATCACGCCAGGCCCATTTTATATGTATATGTGTGTGTGTGTGTGTGTGTGTGTGTGTGTATACACACACACATACATATATATACACATATATATGTACACACACACACATATATATATATATATATATATATATATATATATATATTTGGAAACATGGTATCTTAAGCCAAAGGGGCTGAATTAGAACCAGCATGATCCTCCCTTCTCTGCCTCCCAAACTCAGAGATTGCAACCTTGCCCCACCATGCCCAGTTAGATAGACCGTTTTATCTGAAAAAAAAAAATTAAAAATAGGACTGGGGTTGTAGCAAAGTGGTAGAATGACCAAAGATACTATGAAAGGAAGAAAGGAAGGAAGGAAGGAAGGAAGGAAGGAAGGAAAAGGAAGGAAGGGAGAAAGAAAGAATAAAAGAACCACACTGTATTCCTGATTTTCAAACATATGGAAAAGTGCATTACATAGACTAGTGTTTTAGGAACTATTTTTGTGTAAGTCTTGGAATATCCTGTCTGTCTCTCACCCCATTATTCATTGGAGGGACATGTTTCCTTAGTATGATTCACTCAGGATAGAAATTGAAATTGACCATTCACAGATGTTATATCCATCTCTAGAAGATAACTGTTCCAGAAAATAGAATCATATTTCCATGGCACATCCCACTGTGGGAATCTGATTTGCAAAGTGGTTCATCCTGCCCTTCAAAACCACATGGGACAGAAATTGAATGAAGGTTGATCATTTCTGTTTATGTTTCATAGAGTTTTCCTTTCTTTTTCTCTTTTTGTGGTTATTCAGGAACTTCAACATTCGACACTAGACGAAGACCACCTGACCCTGAAGAGATGATGCGGGGAGCAGGTCAGTGTGCACGGCCTCTGCATGAGAAATGCACTCCAACCCAGAACATGAAGCAATGGCAGAGAGGACCAGCGCGGCCCAGGGTCCCAGCACCAGAGGAGGAGGATCCCAGGGTAGGTGGAGTCTAGCTCTGTGCATTACCAGAGGGCAACAGGGGTCACAGAGAGTGGACTGGGTCACAGAAACTTATGGACAAATGACTCAGCGCCCTCTCCCGTTTCACTAAGGTCTGCCTTAGGACCTTCTCGTCGGCCTGAGGGGTCCACTCAGGTCCTGGAGAAGCAATGTCACATCAAATCACTGTCCTGAGAGGAAGGTTGTGTGCTATTACCAAAATGGCCTTCATTGTCCTAAAGTTTATGGCCTCTTAAGCTTCTTCTCATTCCCCTAGGTAACCTGTATTTGGCCATCCTATTTGTCCTAAATATCCTGCTCCTTAATGGATCAAAACTCCTTGCTACTTTTGTAAATATAGTTTTGAAAAAGAATTGAAAATGTACCATTGTGTTAACACTTGGAAGCTTGTCACACCGTTCCAAAATGAACACCTCTCCTTTGTGACCCACAGGTGAAGTGTAAGGATTGTGGTGCCTTTGGCCACAGAGCAAGAAGCAAGAGGTGCCCCATGAAGTGCTGGGATGGGGCACTGGCTCCACGACCTTTGTGTCCTCCTAAGGGGAAAGAGAACCAGACACCTTGGAAGCCTCAGATTCTCCAGAAGCCAGGGCCCTTGGACCAGGCTGAGGGACAGAAGGAGCAGAGAGAAAGGTGAGCAGTGGGAAGGTGGTAACCAGCCCTGGAGCGCTGAAACCCAAGCTGTTGCTACCTGCCCATGTGTATTATGTTTACAGCCACCCTCAGCCATTGACAGGGATACTGGGGAGAAGACGTCAAATACTGCACATCCCTCAGGGACACACCCACTAGTCATTCCTCTTAAGTCCAAACACTATAGGGGATGAGTCAGGAGACATCCAGGAACATGGCACATGCCAGGCAGAAAAGCAATGGGGCCCATAGGTAACTCCCTGTTGGAAATGAGAGAGCTGCCTGGCGTTAGATAGAGTTTGCCATGAGGGAAGACACAGACTTAGCAACAGTCAGAGCTCCTCAGGATGTATCTCACACCAGACCCCAATGGGACTGGGCCCTGGTTGGGATGGGAAGGTGGGATGTCTCCACTGAATATTGTTTGTTCTGCAGGCCAGAAGAGCAGCAGAGGAAGAATCCACTCGGGAATATTTCAGGAGGTTTCCACCAGAGGCAGAAGCACACCTGGAAGGATGAGACAGAGTCCTGTGATTACCTGAGAGTGAGTTCCTCTCCATGGGTTGATATCTTTATCTGGGTCGCTCTTACCTACTTCCCTTCCGTGTCCCTTCTATAGCAGACATTTCTCATTATTCCATTGTAGACAATATGAGTGAGGTGACTGTATTCTTGCAGTATTTCCAGCTCTGTGGAGGGCTAGTGTCATGCCTCTGAAAATTACTGTGATTACAACATCTGAGTTTGAGTTTTTCCAGCGATCTTCAAGGTAGAAGCACAAATACAGTAACATTTATACAAAAAGAGACAAGTCTTCCACGTTGTCTGTCAAATTTATCAGCCAGCCGTGCATGGTGTCACATGCCTGTGATTCCAGTACTTGTGAGGCTGAGACAGGAGGATGGTAGGTCTGAGGACAGCCTAAGTAAGACGCTCAGAAACCTAAGTTGAGATTGCTGCCTCCATATAAAAATAAATAGGGCTGAGTGTGGATCTCAGAGTAAGAATGTCCCTGGTTTGAATATTTAGTGTCTCAGAAAAAGAATTCTTTTAATCAGCCCTTGTATTGCACTGAAACTACATGGATCTATTTAACTCACAGAATATATGTGGAAAACCACGTTCCATCCTCCTTATCAGTATATCTTCCACTACAGCTAGAAATGTATCAGATGAATATTGCCCTTAATTTTTCCTGATCACCACTGAGATTCAGGACCTGGTCATATTTAAAATGTCACTTTGTAATTATTTTACTGTAAAATTTCATGTGTTATGCTCCATGTCTAGTTTGGTTGACTTTCTATTTCATTATGTTTATAAAAACATTGAGAATTGTCTGTTTTAATACTAATAGATATTCTCTGTGTTGCCTCTTCCTGCAGCGTCCATGTCGGCCGATGCCCGTACACACAACCAGGAAGACATTTGTCCTAGAACCTATACTTACAAGTCAGCCCCCTGTCAAGAATACTAATGTGAGACGCATCTGCCTTGCTGTGCCACCCATCAAAAGAACTGAACGGGTCAACAACTCACTCCTTGGGCAAAATAAAGTCAAGGAAATGGCTGTCACAGGCACCTGCCAGCCAATATTTATGCCCAATGGCCAGAGCCCAGCCTTCCATGAAAAACCCACATACCAAAACCCAGAGGATGGCTCCTTCAAGGTTCCCCAGGCTTTTTTCAAGTCCCAGGGCATGGGCCAGGGGCTGAAGTCTGTGGCACATCTCAAGGGACCTGATGTGTCTCCAGAGCCGAGCCTGCAGCCTGCAGCTCCTACAAAGGGTTATGGCTCCAGTGTCAGTGTCAGGGCCCCAGGTAAGAGACCTGCCCAGGTCCCCATCCACACCTGCCAGAGTTCTCCAAAGAAACCCAGGCCCAGCCCTTTGCAGATCCCCCAGGGGAGCACTGGCAGGCCTGGCTTGGGGACTCTCCTGAATGCACAGCTTCCGCCAGGTGCAAAAGGGCCTAGTCCTAAGGAATCACACCAAATGACCAGCACAACAGCAGCTCTGGGGTCCAGCATTGAAGCAACACCTGCCGATGCCAGAGATCACCTCAGCACCAGCCAGCCCTGCAGGCAGGCCCATTCCCCACAGTCCAGTTCTGCTCCATCACAGCCCCTCAGGATGATCTTCAGGAGGTTGCACAATGACTGTTGGAGCTCCCAGGTGCTGACAGCTCCCTCCTCCCATCCACCTGAGGAGCCAAACCCTGCCACCACCGGGCCTTCCCTGTTAGAGAAGTCTGAGGGTCATGGCTCCCAGATGCCCCGGAGTGTCCTCTATGAGGATCTTCAGGTCTCCTCCTCCTCTGAGGAGAGTGATGGGGAGTGACACACTGCCTGGGAGGAAGGCACAGCCTCCAGCCCAGGGGACTTGGAGGGAAGGCTGTGTTGGGGAGGCACACAGGCAGGGAAGGGATGGGCCTGGGACAGGAGCTTCCTCAGCTGGGGATGTGTCCAAAGGGCTGGGGACAGACACACAGGCACTGCTTCTTTAAATTGTGTAGCATATTTTGTATTATTAAATGGAAATGGTTGATCTGTCATAGATAGCATTTTATATGAATTATGTTTCTATAAAACTTAGGTTATATTTGAGCATATATATAGTCATATTATATGTAGTCATATGCAGTTATATGTATAGTTATTGTATAAGTGAAAAGTGCAGTTAACTTATTTTGTTCTTTGATTGAATTTGGGGCAACACTTTGTGATCTCAGGGACCTGCCTCTTTTCTGTAGTGTCCAAACCTGTAGAGGAGCTCTTGACTAAAGTGCATCATTGCAAACCACTGTGGAGAAAGCGCCCTTTTCCCGTGCATTATGATTAAAGAAACTATAAAGGGGTTTCTTTAGTATGTCTTAATTTAATAAAAATTTTAAGTGTACTATGTGTTGTCCTTTTTTTGATGACTGAGCTTCACATATTCCTTTCAAATTTTTCTTCTAGCCAAACCTCATTTGATGTCTATGGGTTTTTTGAGCCACATCAATATGGTGGCGCATGCTTATAATCCCAGCTTTGGTAGGCTGAGACCGGACTGCGGTTTCACGCCCAGCCTCAGCTATTTAGTGAGGTTCTTTGCATCTCAGACCCTATTTTAAAATATAGATTAAAAATAGGGATGGGGGTATAGCTTGAAGGTAGAATGACACTGGGTTTTATCCCCAGTAACTAAAAAAAAAAAAAAAGCAAGAAATTATAAAAATTTTTCTTCCCCTTAGTACTATTTATATCAAGTATTTTTTGTTTGGAATTATTTTGATTTTAGGTAATATGTAATTTTATTTAAACAATATGAGTTTGACCGATATAAACCACAACATGTTAAATGCTTGTCAACATGTTAAACACATAAGTGTAAACTCTGGAATTACTTATTGTTGGTGGCTCGTTCTGAAGAGTCCCTCGAGTTGTCCAAGGGGAGCAAAACGGAAGAAGGGGCAGGAAGTTAAGGAGCACAAATGCAGGAGAGTTCTGAAAGTTTGAGGGGCATAAGGACTCCCCCTAGAACTTGACTACATTCGATGGTTCTTTCTTCCCATGTCAGCCAGTGTGTTTACAGGTAAGACCTGTGTTTGAAGACTTCTTCTTGCATTCTGTCACAGGTTATGTTAGAACATCTATGAAAAATCACTGATTGGAACATTTCCACCAAGGGTTCCTGCATATAGCTTCTCTTCCATAAGTTTGTGCACGTCACCTTGGTGTAAGAATATCTTAGGTGTCTTCTGCACAGATTAGACCAAGTATTCTCTCTACAATGCATTTTCATGTTTAAATACTATAGAAATCATAGATGACTCAATATTCATTATAGTTGTGATGCCTCATTGTCTTTGGTCATAATTTTCACCAAGGGGAGTTAGGGTTGTTTCCAGTATGTTCTACGGAACTGCAGAGAATTATCAAAAGAATTTCTACAGTCATGACTTTGTTATTATTTATCTGCAGTTTACATTCTCTGGTGCTGTCTAAGGTATTCAAACAAACTGAAGTCTTTCCCAGCCACATATCCTTTATTTTATTTTACTACAGTGTATTAAATCATAAGGCTTCTCTCCAGGGTATGTTGCTTGATGTTGCCTAAAGCCAGAATACAGGAGAAGGCTTTCCCTCAGTACACTGAAGGTATTCATAAAGTGTGTATGCAGTACGCGTTCTCTGATGATTCTTAAAGCTAGAGGGATCAATGAAGGCTTTCCCACACTGGTGACGTTCATCAAGTTTCTCTCCAATATGTGTTTCCTGATGTCTGTTAAGGGTAGAACATTTGCTGAAGGTCTTCCCACACTGATGGCATTAAAAATGTTTCTCACGAGTGTGTGTTTTCTCATGCTGCTTAAGGGTATCAAATTGGCTGAAGGTTTTCCCACAGGAATGACAGTCATAAGTTTCTCTCTAGTGTGTGATCTCTGATGCTTCTTAAGGGAAGAAGATACAATGAAGGCTTTCCCACACTGATGGCGTTCATAAGGCTTTTCCCTACTGTGTGATCTCTGATGCCTCTAAGGCTAAAAATGTAAGGATGGAGATTTACTTACTGAGCTAAGGATTATTCCATTTCAAATAGCACTTTACTAAGAATAATAAATTAAGTCATCCTAAATTTTAAAAATACAGATATAATTCAAATTTTACATTCTCATTTTTATGAGCTGGTAGATGAGCAGAAGTGGATTATGAGTATTGTTATCTTGGGCAATTTTTGCATGTGTGGCTTTGTCAAATGAACACAAGAAGTTGTGTTTGTACCTACACCCTAGCCTTTTTTTCAGATTAGATTTTTTATTCTTTTTTTAATATATTTTTTAATTTAATTTTTATTTTTTATAAGTGGAACATATTGAGATTGGTGTACATTTACATTGTGCTTCATGCCCTTCCCTCTTTCTTTCCCTCCCCCAATAGAGAGTGCCCAGGTTAATCATGTTGTATTTATGCTATTACACATATTCGTATGTAGCTCCTCCATTGAACAACCTCAGCTTTCTTCCTCTCCTATCCTACTGTTCAAGCTTTGCTGAGGTTTCCATTCCATCATCTGGAATCCCTCTGGTATTCCCACTACTCCCTAGCTTGAACATATTAGAGAAAACATATGTCCCTTCTCTTTCTGTGCTTGACTAATCCCACTTAACATAATGTTCTCTAGTTCCTTCCATCTTCTTGCAAATGCTAATATTTTATTTTTCTTTATAGCTGAACAGAATTACACCCTAGTCTTATTGTTGTTTTTGTTATTGTTGTTGTCATAGTGGTTGGTGTTGCTAAGCAGGGTCCTCATGGGTTTTTGACAGCCTAGCTAATTTCCTGAGACTGGGCTCGAATGTGTAATTCTTTGTCTCAGCATGCGATAAGCAGTATTGGAAATCTGTACAATAATAAACAGCTGATTTATTCTTGTAGAAGCAAGATCTTGCTCTGTTGCCAAGGGTCTTCCTTTATTGCTGAGACAAGCCTAGTTTTTTTAAATTTCTTGCTTCTTCTTTTCTTTACATTTTGCTGTATACTTGTCAGGTGTGGTAGCAGTTTAATACGGATTCAGTACAATCATTAAGTATCTACAGACATCAATTTTCCTAGGGCAGATGTGAGCACAAATATTTCCACTTCTTCCACATTTTCTTGTTTACTTTTATTAAACATAATCCCACAAAATTCTCTGGAATCAGTTGTTATATCACCTTCCCATGTGAAATTTTTTTTGTTAGAATCACTTTCAATCCACAGTGTTTTCAATTTATTTCATTTTATTTTTCCTTCTTGTTTTTTGGGTTTTTAAATTTTTTATTGGTGCATTATAGTTATCCATCATAATGGGATAGAAGATGGTGGACACATACATGCACACATCACCCAATTAGCCCTTTCCCCTTTCCCAACCATTCCCTCCTCCACCCTCCTTCCCATGCTTGGCTTACTGATTGACTCTGAAATGTTTGTTTAAGTACATCATGTGCTTTAGAGAGTTTCCCTCTCCCAATCTCTGATGCCTCAGTTCGGTCACCGTATTTGCTCATCTACAATCTCCTACTTCATCTAGAGATCCTCCTGTTACTCATTTCTCCCTAGATTTGGCATATGATAGAGAAAGCATCTGATATCTTATTTTTTGTGACTATTAATCTCACTTTGCATGATGTCTTCCATTCCATCAATTTTCCTGAAATTGATGTAATAGTGGTTTTCTTTATGGATGAGTAAATTTATATTTTGTACATATGCCACAGTTTTGCAATCTGTTCATCTGTTGATGGAAATCTTGGCTGGTTCCCTAGTTTGGCTATGGTGAATTGTGCATCTGTGAACATAGATACACATGCATTAGTGTGGTGGTTTGGTTTCCTTTCTTTTGGGTGGATACCCAGAAGTGTATTGCTGGATCAAAGGTTAAGTTCGTTTCCATTCTTCTGAGGATCGTCCATACAGTATTCCAAAGTGGTTGCACCAAATTGCAATTCAACCAACAATATTTTGGAATTCTCACTTTTTCACATCATCCTTTCTAGCATTTTTTGTTGTTTGTGTTTTGAATGATTTCCATTCTAGTCGGAGTTAGGTGAAATCCCAGGGTAGTTTTTTCTTTGCAGAAACCTAATCTCCATTCCAGTGTGCTATTTCTTGCAGAGTTTTGTTTTGTTTTGTTTTTGAAGATTTAAAGAGTTTATTTAAAAGATAGAAATACAGAAGTTAGTTACAGCACCATGTCATTCAGGAGTGGCATGCGGGGTGTTTTGGTTGAATTCATGGCTGTCTCTTGCATAATTTTTTCACTGATTTTATTCGTTTAATTTTTATTGTGGTTATTTCTTCTTTTATCATTATATTTTCTTTCCTAATACTAACTGGGGATTTGGTTTGTTCTTGAATTTCTGAGACCTTGACATGCATTAAGAGTACATTTTTCTAAATGTTCCTACATTATTAAAATGTAGGAATTCATGGCTAAACCAAAGATAAATAAAAAGAAATGAACACCAGAGAGAAAGGAAGAGGTATTAACTAGCACACCTGATATCTCCTCTGAGGCACAGTGACCATTGTGTCCTAAGGCAAATTCAGGCACCTTCTTTTTTTTTTTTTTTTTTTTTTTTTTTTTTTTTTAATTATTTTTTTTATTTTTTTTTATTTATTTATTTATTTATTTTTTTTAACAATTTTTTTTATTGAACATAAATAGTATACATTTACACTATATTTGGTGCCCTCTCCCCCCGCCCCCGTTTTCTCCCCCCCCCCCACCAATGGTTGGCCAGGTTAACCATGTCTTATTCATAATTTTACACATGTTCAGGTGAAGATGCTCCTTAATCAAGATCGGCCTTTCTCCTCTCCTATCTTTCCATTAAAACTTAGCTAGTATTTCCCCTCTAATATCTGGGGTCCTACTGGTATCCTTTGTGTTTTCTAGTTTGGGCATATTAGAGGAAACATGTGTATCTTCTCCTTCTGTGCTTGGCTGATCTCACTTAACATGATGCTTTCCAGGGCTTTCCATCTTCTTGCAAATGATAAAATTTTGTTCTTCTTTATGGCTGAATAGAATTCCATTGTGTGTATTTCCCACAGTTTTGCTATCCATTCATCTGTTGATGGTGATCTGGGTTGGATCCATATTTTGGCTATTACAAATTGTGCTGCTATGAACATAGGTATGCATATGTTGCTGTATTTCTCTGAATTCAACCCTTTTGGAAAGATACCCAGGAGTGGTATAGCTGGATCATATGGTGGATCTATTCCCACCTTTCTTAGGAATCTCCACACAGATCTCCATAGTGGCTGAACTAGTTTGCACTCCCACCAACAGTGTAAAAGAGTTCCTCTTTCCCCACATCCTCGCCAGCATTTGTTGTTGTTTGATTTCTTTATGCTTGCTACTCTCACTGGGGTTAGATGGAATCTCAGTGTAGTTTTGATTTGCATCTCCCTGATGGCCAGTGATGAAGAACATCTTTTCATGTATCTATTAGCCCTTTGTATCTCTTCTTTTGTGAAGTGTCTATTTAGTTCATTTGCCCATTTCTTGATTGGGTTGTTTGTTTTGTTGGTGTAGAGCCTTTTGAGCTCTTTGTATACTCTGGATATTAGCCCCCTATCAGAATGGTGGCTGGTAAAGATCCTTTCCCATTCTGTAGGCTTCCTCTTTAGGTTATTGATAGTTTCCTTTGATGAGAAGAAACTTTTTAGTTTAATGTTATCCCACTTGTTTATTCTTGCTTTAATTTCCTGAGCTTTGGAGGTTTTGTTGAGAAAGTTACTGCCTGTGCCAATATGTTGTAGTGTTGAACCTATGTTCTCCTCTACTAACTTCACCGTCTCAGGTCTAATTTCTAAGTCTTTGATCCATCTTGAGTTGATTCCTGTGTTAGGTGAGATATAGGGGTTTAGATTCATCTTTTTACAAATGGCTAGCCAGTTCTCCCAGCACCACTTGTTGAAAAGGCTGTCTTTTCTCCAGCGTATGTGTTTGGCCCCTTTGTCAAAGATTAATTGACTAAAGATGTGTGGGTTTGTTTCTGTATCTTCTATTCTAATCCACTGGTCAGTATATCTGTTTTTGTGCCAGTACCATGCTGTTTTTACTACTATTGCTCTATAGTATAGTTTGAAGTCTGGGATTGTAATGCCTCCTGCGTGTTTCTTGTTATTGAGAATTGCTTTGGCTATTCTAGGTCTTTTCTTTCTCCATATGAAGTTCATGATTGATTTTTCTAGGTCTCTGAAGAATGTCACTGGTATTTTAATGGGAATTGCATTGAACCTATAGATCAGTTTTGGCAGAATGGCCATTTTGATGATATTTATTCTGCCTATCCATGAGCACGGGAGATCTTTCCATCTTCCAAGGTCTTCTTCTATTTCTTTCTTTAATGTTTTATAGTTTTTGTTGTAGAGGTCTTTTACATCTTGGGTTAGGTTTATTCCTAGGTATTTTATTGGTTTTGAGGTTATAGTGAATGGAATTGTTGTTTTTGTTTCCTTCATTGTGGATTCGTTGTTGGCATAAAGAAAGGCCACTGATTTCTTTAGGTTGATTTTGTAACCTGCGACTTTGCCGAATTTGTCGATCAGCTCCAGAAGTCTTTTGGTTGAGTTCTTTGGGTCTTCCAGGTAAAGGATCATGTCATCTGCGAATAAGGATAATTTCACTTCCTCTCTTCCTATGTGGATTCCTTTGATTTCCTTCTCTTGTCTGATTGCTGCAGCAAGAGTCTCAAGGACTATATTGAAAAGGAGAGGTGAAAGTGGGCATCCTTGTCTTGTTCCTGACTGTAGCGGAAATTCTTGCAGTTTTTCCCCATTCAATATAATGTTGGCTTTGGGTTTGCAGTATATTGCCTTGATGATGTTGAAGTACTTTCCTTCTATCCCAATTTTTTGCAGTGTTTTTAACATAAATGGGTTTTGGATTTTGTCGAATGCTTTTTCAGCATCTATTGCTATGATGATGTGGTTTTTGTTCTTGGTTCTATTTATGTGGTGAATAACATGTATTGATTTGCGTATGTTGAACCAGCCTTGTTTTTCTGGGATGAAACCGACTTGGTCGTGATGAATTATTCTCTTGATATAGTTTTGAATGCGTATAGCTAGTATTTTGTTTAGAATTTTTGCATCTATGTTCATTAAGGATATTGGTCTGTAGTTTTCCTTTCTTGAGGTATCTTTATTTGGTTTGGGGATTAATGTGATACTGGCCTCATAGAAGGAATTTGGAAGAGTTCCATCTCTTTCAATTTCCCGGAACGTGTTATGAAGTATTGGTATTAGTTGTTCACTGAAGGTTTTGTAGAATTCAGCTGGGAACCCATCTGGGCCTGGGCTTTTCTTTGGTGGAAGAATTTTTATTGCCGTTTCTATTTCTTTGGTTGTTATTGGTTGGTTTAGGCTTGCTATGTCCTCTTGGTTGAGTGTAGGAAGGTTAACTGTGTTTAGAAATCTGTCAATTTCATCCAGGTTTTCAAATCTATTGGAGTATAAATTTTTAAAGTAGTTTCTGATAATGTTTTGAATTTCTTCACTATCAGTGGTGATATCTCCTTTTTCATTTCTAATTTTGGTAATTTGAGTTGATTCTCTTTTTCTTTTGGTTAGGTTGGCCAGGGGTTTATCAATTCTATTAATCTTTTCAAAGAACCAACTTTTTGTTTTATTGATTCTTTGAATTGTTTTTTTGTTCTCTATTTCATTTATTTCTGCTCTAATTTTGATGATTTCTCGTCTTCTGCTGGCTTTGGGAATGGATTGTTGCAGAATTTCTAGATCCTTGAGTTGTTTCATTAGGTTCTTTACTTGGTGGTTCTCCATCCTTTTTATGTGGGCACTCAATGCGATAAACTTTCCTCTTAGTACTGCCTTCATGGTGTCCCATAGGTTTTGGTGGGTTGTGTCTCTGTTTTCGTTTGTTTCCATAAATTTCTTTATTTCTTCCCTAATTTCTGCTCTTACCCATTCGTCATTTAGTAGTGTATCATTCATTCTCCATGAATTTGAATACTTTCTTTCGAGTTTCCTGTTGTTGATTTCTACTTTTATTCCATTGTGGTCTGAAAAGATGCATGGGATTATATTACATTTTTTGAATTTGCTGGTATTTTCTTTGTGTCCCAGGATGTGATCTATTTTGGAGAAGGTTCCATGGGCTGCTGAGAAGAAAGTGTATTCTGTAGTTCCTGGTTGAAATACTCTGAAAACGTCTATTAGGTCCATTTGGTTTATGGTTTCCTTTAGTTCTAAAGCATCTTTACTCATCTTTTGCCTCGAAGATCGATCCAGTGGTGTGAGAGGCGTATTAAAGTCTCCCAGAATTATTGTATTTGGGTCTACTTGGGATCTTATGTCCAGAAGGGTTTGTTTTACGAATGTGGTTGCACCCACATTTGGGGCATAAATATTTACTATCATTATATCTTCTTGGTGTATTGTTCCTTTTAATAAAAGGAAGTGCCCTGATTTGTCTCTTTTGATGTGTTTTATTTTAAAGTCTGTTTTGTTGGATATCAGGGTTGCTACCCCTGCTCTTTTTCGGTCACTGGTGGCATGGTATATCTTTTTCCATCCTTTCACCTTCAACCTGTGAATGTCTTTGGCTGTGAGGTGAGTTTCTTGCAGACAGCATATGTTTGGATTATGTTTCCTAATCCACATTGCCAGTCTATGTCTTTTGATTGGTGAGTTAAGTCCTTTGACATTAAGTGATATTATTGAAATATGCTTTTTGTTTTCTGCCATTTTGTGTTCTGTCTACTCTTGGGTGTTGTGATCTTTCTTCTTTACTTAAATGGCCCACTTATTAACTTCCTCTCTTCTCTGATTCTGGAGTCTGCTTCTTTTTTCTTCCTTATGATTTATTTCTTTAAGAATTTTCTCTAGTGTTGGCTTTGAATTCATGAATTTTTTGAGATTCTGTTTATCCTGAAAGACTTTGACTTCCCCATTGATCTTGAATAGTAGTTTTGCTGGATAGATTAATTTGGGCTGGAAGTTATGTTCTTCCAGGGTCTGAATCACGTCGTACCAGTCTCTCCTAGCATTCCTGACCTGGGTTGTATAGTCTGGGGTGATTCTTATTGTTTTGCCTCTATATGTCACCTGTCCTTTTGTTCTCACTGCTTTTAAGATTCCTTCCTTGGCCTCTATGCTGGTCAATTTGGTTATTATGTGGCGTGGAGTGGTTTTTCTTTGGTCCTGTCTCAGTGGAGTTCTGTATGCCTCCTGTACTTGAAGATTCAAGTCTCTTTCCATATTTGGAAAATTCTCTGAGATTATTTCCTTGAAGATATTACATATGCCCTTGGTCTGTACCTCTATCCCTTCCTCAATGCCTATTATCCGTAAATTAGGGCGCTTCATATTATCCCATAATTGCTGGATGTTTAGGTTTTGTTGCTGTAAAGATTTCTGTATATCGCTGACTGTGTTTTCGGTTTGGGATGTACTGTCTTCTAATATTGATATTCTGTTTTCCATTTCATCTAATCTTCCAGAGTTTCTTTCTATTGCTGTCTTCATTTCACTTATTGCCTCTTTCATTTCATTCCAGACCTCTTTCTGATTCTTTTTTAGTGTTTCTATTTCATCTTTAACCTCCTCTATACTTGTTTTAAAACCTTTCATCATATTGAACAACAAGATTCTGAACTCCCCTTCTTGCATTTCTAGTAGGTCAGTATTCGTGATTTCTGCTGTCTCTTCATAACTCCTGGTTCTCATATTTATAGTGTTCTCTGTCCTGTTTTTCTGATTTCTACCCATCGTTCGTGAGTAATGTGTTTAGTCAAATCTTAATATTAGGAGTTTAGGAGTATCGGCCAGTCAGCTGAGCCTTTCCAGTGTTGAAAGTGGGTGATGTGGGAGGAGCTGGGGTGATGGGTAAAGGAGTCAGATTAGGTGGAGGATATGTTAGGTTGAGAAGGACTTTAAGTATGATAAAGTAATAACTTGCTATGAATGAGAGAGAGTTAACTACTAGGACTCTTGTTGTTAGTAGAGTATTTATGGATATAAAAAATACTTTGAGTTTTAAACCATGAGGTATATTATGGGGAAAAGTTTTGGGGGGGAAATGTATGTAGGTTAGTGTGGGAAGGTTTGTAAATAGGGATGCTGGTAGGAGCAGACAGACATAAAAAAAAAAAAAAAAAAAAAAAAAAAAAAGAATCCCCTCAAGATACCAAGACTATTATGTAATCCAAGAAAAAGGAAGGTAAACCAATCAAAGGAGGAGAATGAAAGAAAAGGAAGGAAAAGGGAAGAGAGAGGAAAAAGGAAGAGGAATAAAATAAAAGGAACTAGCAGCCGTGTGAAATAAAAAAATAAGGCAAACTATCCAATGTATATATATATAAAACAACAAGTTAAAGTAAGAGAAGTTTGGATTAAAAGAAGAAAAAAAAAAAAAAGAAAAAAAAAGAAATCAGCAATAACCATACTAAAACAAAAGCACTTTAAAAGCAAAAGAAAACATAACATCCACATTAAAAGTAAAACAAACAGTCCTCCTTATTTACGCATATGGGGTCAGGTCCATATAATATGTGCGTATCTGATTGCTTGGTAGCTTTCAGGATACCGTCCAATGACTCTTAGTTTTCTTTGTACTCTATTTTTATCTTCTTAAGTCACTCTGGGTGTTTGGACACCTTTTTCTCCTTTAGCTGCTTTAGGTTTATGTGTCCGGGTGTCTGGTTTCACTGTTATTTGATTCTGTACAGTTCACAGATTCTGCGAAATTCTAACCTGTGGTCAGCACATCTGCACTCACCACCCTCGCCTCCAGCCTGTGCTTCCCTACAGCAGGGGTGGAGAGTGACTAAAGTGTAATTGGAACTTCCCCCTGAGGTCCTGAGCAGATTTTGTGGCCCGATGGATTTTCTTGTGTCTCTGGAAATTCCAGCTGGGCTAGCCGGTGTGGTCCCAAGATGTGCCCTGGGCAAATGAATGCTGGTTCCTGGGTGGCCACACTTACTGCCAGAGCTCTGCCTATTCCAAGAGTGCAGGCTGGATGCACTGTTAATACTGGACCCTAGTGAGAGTGGGTGCAGCTGTCTATTGCTGCTGGTATGTTCTTCCAAGGTGTATTGAGCTGTGTTCTCACTTATAACTAAGCATCTGGCTACCAGGAGGTTGGGAATACCCCGTGGTGGGCCAGGGGTGCAGGGTAGGTGCTCAAGGGTCCAGTGTGCGGTGTCCAGCAATGGTCTCTGCGTCCCGCGGGACGTAGAGGCTGGGGGTGCCCCAAGGAGATTTCCGGGTCTCCCAGTGCTTTTGCAGCCTGGAGGGTAGGCTCTGGCAAGGTGGCAGGGGTTAGCCACAGAAGCAGGCTCCAATTTAGGAGGGCAGTGTACAGGCACTGATTACTAGTAGGGGACAGGCAGGATGCGCGAGGAGAGTGCTCTGAGGCTTGAGCCCGTGGTGGGGGGTTGAGACTGCGACTGCGCACACGCTAGGACCCCAGTTACTAGGGCGCCCTCAGGTACCTGTCTTGGTGCAGGAATCCGTGTGAGTCTCTGTGCCGATGTGATCCGGTCGCTGGTGGGCAGACAGAGTTCTGGTGGGTGCTGCTCGCTGCTTAGGATGCGGTCCTAAGTCCGTTTTTATTCCCGGATTATCTTGCCGTGGAAATATCGGGCAGGCAGCTCCTTGGACAGCTGCCAAAGCAGCCCGCGGCTCAGCGTTCTGGTCCGCGGTCAGATTGTATCTGCAGCAGGTCCCGTGTCCGATCTTTGTTCTTCTTGTTCAAGTTCAGGCCACTTAAGCTAATTTAAAGAGAAAGGATGCCGGGCGTGGTGGCGCACGCTTGTAATCCCAGCATTCGGGAGGCTCAGACAGAAGGATCGCGTTCGCGGACAGCCTCAGCTACTTAGTGAGGCCCTCCGCCACTCGGTGAGACCTGGTTTCAAAATAAAGAATAAAAAATAGGGCAGGGGGTGTAGCTTGGAGGTCAAATGCCCCTGGGTTCCATCCCCAGACCTGACAGGTCACCAAGCTGGCTGTGGTGGCTAGGTCAGTCTTCCCAAGTTTGCTGAGATTTCCCGCAGAGTTAAGCAATTAAATTCCTTCTTTTCCCATCTGGACTCTTCCCTCTCCAATCTTTTAGCTTACAGTCAACCACCTGAGCCGGGCTCCGCCCCCCTCTCCTCGCTGGAGGAGGCGGTGACCCTTCTCGGATCCGACCAGACGGTGTCTGAGGAGGCGGGAACGTCCAGACTGGCGTCTCCAAGATGGACTTCCTCCCCTTCTGCCCGCCCCTCCACCCGCCCCTCCTTTCCTTCAGGCACCTTCTTGAGGAAGGTTTCCCTGGGGATGAAAGGCATTGGATGGATGACGTGTTACAGCACATCCCCCTGGGGCAGTATATAAGTCCTGGACACACAAGGTCTCCTCTTGCAGTTTCTTCTCCATTTTAGAAGCTGCAAGGCTTCCAGTAAGGTCTGGCATCCACCACTGAACCTGCGGAATGACAGGAGGATACAGCACACTTGCAGTTTGGTTTCATTACCAATTTGTCTTTCTGATGATCCTTTACAAATAGGAGAAAAATGTAAGGCTGGACTTCTAATTCATGGGATAAGGATTATTCCGTTTCAAATAGCACTTTACTAGGTATACTACATTAGGTTGTCCTAAGTTTTAAATATGTAGATACAATTCCAATTTCACATTCTCATTTTCCTGAGCTTAAAATTGAGCAGATGTGGATTATGAATATTTTTATCATGGTCAATTCTTGCGTGTGTGTTTTTGTCAATCGAATACAAGAATTTGTACCTACAACATATCCTTATGCTTGTTCTTGTTGATGTTGTCATTATATGCAGATATCTGTGTGCCTAGCTAAATTGCTGAGACTGGCCTTGAGACTGTAATCCTTTGTCTTGGCCTGCAAAGTACCAGGGTTGGAAACCATGCCATCTGTCGTGGTGGCACACGCTCTTAA
Source organism: Muscardinus avellanarius (assembly GCF_963383645.1). NCBI lineage: Eukaryota > Metazoa > Chordata > Mammalia > Rodentia > Gliridae > Muscardinus > Muscardinus avellanarius. Next base: position 69,611,214 of record NC_137796.1, read on the forward strand.
TTCCAAAATTTGATAGGCTGAGACAGAAGGATCGCGTTTTGAATACAGTCTCAGCTACTACCTAGTTATGCCCTATGCAACTCAGTGAGACTCTTTTTCAAAACAAAGAATAAGAAATAGAGCTGAGGGGTAGCTTGAATTAGAATGCCTCTGGATTCCATCACCAGTAACGCAAAAAAAAGGGGGGGGGGAGAAAGCAAAAGAAAGAAAGAAAGAAAGAAAGAAAGAAAGAGAGAAAGAGAACAAGAAAAATGAAAAAAAGAATATAGTAAAAAAAGAACCCTGTGTCCTGTGTCTAATTGTACGGTTCATTTTATCTTTTAGAGGCAAGGTATTTCTCTGTTTCCAAGAGTCTCCCTAAATAACTGAGACTGGCCTACTTTGTAAAAATGTCTTGCTTCTTCTTTTCTTTCAATTTTGCTGTATACCTTTCAGGTTAGTTTGTAGTTTAATACAAACTCCACAGAATCATTTACGTATTTACAGAGGGTCAATATTCATAGGGCATATGCGTGCTCAAATTTTTCCCTTTTTCCAGACTTTATTATATTTACTATTATTAAGCATAGCATGAAATTCTCTGGAATCAGTTTTTATATCAACTTTCCATATGTAAATCTTTTGTTAGAATCACTTTCAGTCCACCCCATAACTGGACAATGTTTTCGAGTTTTTTATTTTATTTTTTGTTGTTTTGTTTTATTAATTTAAAAAAATTTTTTATTATTGCATTATAGTTTTCCATCTTATTGGGATAGATTATGGTGGAGACATACATGCGCTCATCACCCAATTAGCCCTTATCAATTTCTGCCCCATTCCCTCCCCCGCCCTCCTTCCATGCTTGACTTACTGATTAACTTTGATATGTTTGTTTAAGTACATCAGTTGCTTTAGAGAGTTTCCCTCCCCCATCCTCTGATGCCTCAGTTCAGTCACCTTGTTTGCTCATCTAGAATCTCCTATTTCATCTAGAGATCCTCCTGTTACCCATTTCTCCTTAGCTCTGGTATATTAGAAAAAGCATCTGATTTCTTATTTTTTGTGACTGACTAATCTCACTTTGCATAATGTCCTCCATTCCATCCATTTTCTGTAAATGATGTAATTGTGTTTTTCTTTAGGGCTGAGTAAAATTATATTATATACATATGCCACAGTTTTGTAATCCATTCATCTGTTGATGAACATCTTGGCTGGTTCCCAAGTTGAGCAATGGTGAATTGTGCAGCTATGAACATAGATACACGTGCATTCATTTGGTGGTTTGGTTTTCTATTGGGTGGATACTCTGAGTGTATTGCTGGATCAAAGGTTAAGTTCGTCTCTATTCTTCTGAGGATCCTGCATACAGTATTCCAAAGTGGTTGCACCAATTTGTAATCCCATCTACAATGTTCTGTTCTCACTTCTCCACATCATCCTCACTAGCATTCACTGTTGTTTGTCTTTTGAATGATTTCCGTTCTAGTCGGAGTTAGGTGAAATCCCAGGGTAGTTGTTTCTTTTAAAGAAACCTAATCTCCTTTCCAGTGTGCTATTTCTAGCAGGATTTTTTTTTTTTTTTGCTGATTTTGTTCGTTTAGTTATTATTGTGGTTATTTCTTCTATTATCATTATACTTTCTTTCCTGCTACTGACTTGGGGTTTGGTTTGTTCTTGCATTTCTGAGACCTTGACATGCATTAAGAGTACATTTTTCTAAATTTCCTACTTTCTTAAACTCAGTGCTAAACCAAAGATAAATAAAAACAAATGAACACGAAAGTGAAGGAAAGAGGTATTAACTAGCACACCTGATATCTCCTCTGAGGCACAGTGACCATTGTGCCCTAAGGCAAATGCAGGTACCATCTTGAAGGAGGTTCCCGTGGGGATTAAGGTAATTTGGATTGGATGACGTGTTTGAGCACATCCCCCTGGGGCAGTATATAAGTCCTGGACAGACAAGGTCTCCTCTTCTCTTTCCTTCTCTGTTTTGGAGCGTCAAGGCTTTCAGTGCTGTCTGGTGCCCACCACTTAACCTGTGGACAGACAGGAGGAGCACAACACACTTGCAGGTTGGTTTCATTACCAATTTGTCTTTCAGAAGATCCGTTTGAATTAGAGTGGAGAAAAATATGAGGCTGGACTTTTAATTAATGGGATAAGGATTATTCCATTTCAAATAGTACCACCAAAAAAAAAAAAGAAAGAAAGAAAGAAAGAAAGAAAGAAAGAAACCTGTGTTTTCTGCCATCATGGCACATGCTTATTATTCCAAATTTGGTAGGCTGAGACAGGAGGATCGTGGTTTGAAAACCGTCTCAGCTATTACCTAGTTTTGGAGTTCTCACTTCTCCACATCATCCTCACCAGCATTTTTTGTTGTTTGTGTTTTGCATGATTTCCATTCTAGTCAGAGTTAGGTGAAATCCCAGGGTAGAGTTTTCCTTTTGAAGAAACCTAATCTCCATTCCAGTGTGCTATTTCTTGCAGATTTTTAAAAAAAAGATTTAAAGGAGTTTATTTAAAAGATAGAAATACAGAAGTTAGTTACAGCCCCATGTCATTCAGAAGTGGCATGGGGGTGTTTTGGTTGAATTCACGGCTATTTCTTGCTTGATTTTTTCACTGATTTTATTTGTTTCATTTTTATTGTAGTCATTTCCTCTTTTATCATTATATTTTCTTTCCTACTACTGACATGGGATTTCATTTGTTCTTAAATTTTTGTGTGTGTGTGAAGTTTGGGGGGTAGAACCAAGAGGCTTTCTACCTTTAGGCTATACTCCCAGACCTTTTTATATATATATTTTATTTGGAAACAGGGTCTCACTAAGTTGCTGAAAGCCTCAGTAAGTAGCTGAGGCTAGCTTCCAACCCGTGCGATCCTCCTGTCTCAGCCTCCCATGCGCGGGGATTACAAGCGTGTGTGTCACCACGCCCGGCATTGTTCTTGAATTTCTGAGACCTTGACATGCATTAAGAGTATATTTTTCTAAATGTTCCTACATTATTAAAATGTAAGAACTCATTGCTAAACCAAAGATAAATAAAAACAAATAAACACCAAAGTGAAAGGAAGAGGTATTAACTATCACACCTGATATCTCCTCTGAGGCACAGTGACCGTTGTGCCCGAAGGCAAATGCAGGCACCATCTTGAGGGAGGTTCCCCTGGGGATTAAGGTAACTGGATTGGATGACGTGTTTGCGCACATCCTCCTGGGGCAGTATTTAAGTCCTGGACAGAGAAGGTCTCCTCTTGCTCTTTCCTCCTCTGTTTTGGAAGCTTCAAGGAACCTAGTGCTGTCTGGCACTCACCCACCACTGAACGTGTGGACAGACAGGAGGAACAGACCACACTTGCAGGTTGGTTTCATTACCAATTTGTCTTTCATATGATCAGTTAGAAATAGAGTGGAGAAAAATGTAAGGCTGGACTTTTAATTAACGGGATAAGGATTATTCCTTTTTTTTTTTTTGGTGGTGGTACTGGGGGTGGAACCCAGAGGCTTTCTACCTTCGGGCTATACTCCCAGACCCATTTTTATACTTTATTTGGAAACAGGGTCTCACTAAGTTGCTGAGAGCCTCACTAAGTAGCTGAGGCTGGCTTTGAACCTGCACGATCCTCTTGTCTCAGCCTCCGAAGTGCGGGGATTACAAGCGTGCGCCACCACGCCCTGCGCGGATTATTCGATTTTAAATAGCACTTTACTGAGTATAATAAATTAAGTCATTCTAAATTTTAAATATGTAGATACGATTCCAATTTCACATTCTCATATGTTTTCACATTCTCATATGCTTATAGATTAGGAGGTGTGTATTATGAATATTTATCATGGTCAATTTTTACGTGTGTGTTTTTGTCAATCGAACACAAGAATTTCTGTTTGTACCTAAAAAATATCCTTATGTTTGTTGTAGGTGGTGGTGGTGGTTTTTTTAATTTATTTATTTTTAAGCAGGAATCTGTGTGCCTAGCTAAATTGCTGAGACTGGCCTCAAAACTGTAATCTTTGTCTTGGCCTGCAAATTATCAAGATTAAAAACCTGTGTCATCTGGGGTGGTGGCACATGCTTGTAATTCCAAATTTGGTAGGCTGAGACAGGAGGATCACAGCTTGAAAACTGTCTCAGCTACTACCTAGTTAGGCCCATTGCAACTCAGTGAGACCCTTTTTCAAAATAAAGAATAAGAAATGGGCTGGGGGTGTAGCTCGAATTAGAATGCCCTGGGTTCCATCACCAATACGGTAAAAAAATAATAAGAAAGAAAGAAAGATAAAAAGCAACCTTGTCAAATTGTATGGCTCATTTTTTCTTTTAGAGGCAAGGTTTGGCTCTGTTGCCAAGGGTCTCCCTACATAACTGAGATTGGCCTACTTTTTAAGAATTTCTTTCTTTTTCTTTTCTATTTTGCTATATACATTTCAGGATTTTTTGCAGTTTAATATGGACTTTGTAGAATCGTTAAGTATTTATGGACGTCAATTTTGGTAGGGCATATGTGTGTTCAAATATTTCCACTTTTTCAGATTTTTTATGTTTACTCTTTTTATATATAACTACATGAAATTCTATGGAATCGGTTGTTATATCAACTTTCCATATGTAAATTTTTTGTTAGAAAAATCACTTTCAATCCACCCCCATATCTGAGGATGTAGCTCAAAGTTGAAAGCCCCTGGGTTCCATCCCCAGTACTGCAAAACAAACAAACAAACAAACAAACAAACAAACAAAAAAGAATGAAAAGAAAAGAAAAGAAACCTATGTCAAATTTTACAGCTCATTTTTTCTTTTAGAAGCAAGGTCTTGCTCTGTTGTTAAAGGTCTCATTAATTGCTGTGACCAGCCTACTTTTTTAAAATGCTTGCATTCTTTTTCTTTCTTTTTGATGTATACCTGTCAGGTTGTGATAACAATGTAATATAGACTGTGTAAAATTTTTAAGTATTTTCTGATGTCAGTTTTTGTAGGGTACATGTGTGCACAACCCCCCCCCCCCTTTTTTTTGCGGGTCTGAGGATGGGACCCAGCTGCATTCTACCTCCGAACTACACCCCCTGCTCTGTTTTATATTTATTTTGAAACCAGGTCTCACTAGTTGCAGGGGGCCTCACTAAGTAGCTGAGGCTGTCTGAAAACCACGATCTCCGGTCTCAGCCCCCCAAATGCTGGGATTACAAGTGTGCACCACCATGCCCAGCTTATATCACCTTTTAATATGTAATTTTTTGTGAGAATCACTTTATTTCCACCACCATATCTGGACAATGCTTTCAATTTCATTTTACCTTCTTTTTATTTTTTATTTTTTGTTGTTGTTTTGTGATACTTGGAGTGGAACATCCGGGCTTTTCTATCTCTAGGCTGAACTCCCAGACCTGTTTTATACTTTATTTGGAAACAGGGTCTCGATAAGTTGCTGAAAGCCTCACTACGTAGCTGAGGCTGGCTTTGAACCTGTGTGACCCTCCTGTCTCAGCCTCAGGAGCACTGGGATAGCTGCATAAGCTACACGCCCTCCTCTCTTTGTTTTTTCTTTGAAAAAAACTAATAAAACCTGTGTGCTATTTCTGACATAAATTTTTCACTGATTTTGTCATTTAGTTTATATTGTGGTTATTTCTTCTCTTCTCTTAATATTTGCATTTCTACTACTGATTTGTGATTTGGTTGGTTCTTGCATTTCTAAGACCTTAACATGCATTATGAGTTCATTTTCTGACTGTTCCTACTTTCTTAAAATGTAAGCACTCATTGCTAAAAACTTTTAGTCAGTGTGCTTTCTTCTGTATCCCACAAGTGCTTCTAATTTCCTTTTCCATTTTCAGTAGACTAAGCTATTTTAAATTTCCCTGGATGCCTTTTTCAATGATTCCTTGTCTCATAAGTTGGTGTCTGTCACTCTGAATGTCTCTTGGTAACTTCTATTGCTGTTCATGTTATTGATTTCTAGTTTCCTTTCATTGCTTCAGAAAACATGTGGCTATGATGTCAATGTTTTGTATACGTCATGACATTTCTTGTGTACTATTAGATATCATGACTATTTGATACCACAATACTTGATTCACTGATTCAGGTTCAAATATGCCACTTACATTTTAATTAGAGATGAGTTATATTGTGCCATGCTAAAGATAATGCATGGTTTTTGTACATTTCATTTTCATAGGAAAACATCAGTTCGCATTTGAGTAGAAAAGAATTGCTTGTCTGAGCGAATTGACCATTGAAAACAGCCTCCTTCACTGTCCAAAATAGCAAGTAAAAATAAGAACAGGGAGCCAGGTGTGCTACCACAGATTTAGAATCAGAGTCCTTGAGACATTGAGTCGGGAAGACCACAGATTCCAGACCATACTCAGCAAGTTGTGAGACTCCCATCAATCTAGATAGACCTTTTTTTTTGTTTTGGGTTTTTTTTTGTTTTGTTTTTTTGAAGGTACTGGGGTTCCTGGAAACCCTTCTACCTCCAGGTTACATGGATGGCAGTGGGTGGGGCTATCCTTTCCCTTCTCCAATAGAATGCCAGGCTTCTTTCTGTTACCATGCCTATGACTAAAGGTATTTCCTGAAATTCATGTGTGTTTGAGGCAAAACACTGAGCACACTTTTAAAAACAGTAAAATATTGGAAAATTGGTATTAGTTATGGTGAAACCAGCAGGGTACCCTCTTTCTAACATATTCTTCGTGACATTTCAGCAGCATGAACATTGTAGTTTGAATCTTGTTGACATTCAGATAAGATGAAATTGAGGGTACTAAGGAGACACAGAAAGGAAAATATTGACTCACATGTTTCACATTACATTTACAAGAGTAGAAATGAGGCCATGGACCTTTTAAGATGTAGTTCAACTCTGGCTTCTTTATGTACTCATGTTAAGGATAGACATCCCAATTCAATATTCCTGGACATTAAATCAAGGTTCTCTACATCAAGGATGTCCAATTTAATGAAGATCATTATAAAGCCTTCAACAAACCCAAGTAGCCCCAGGTTACCGAGGTGTTGCTCTGATATCTCTGATATTTTGATCAAGCCTCAAAAATAGTTCAAGGGCTCCATGGAAACAGGTATGCATTGTAATTCAAGGACAAACCCAGAATCATTATTCTGGAATGGAGCTTGAATGAAGAATTCCTCTGGGTTCAATCTCCAGTACTGATATAAAAAAGCAAAAACAGTTTTTTATTTGTTTCATTGACCATTGTTCTATTTGTATCAAGTTTATTTATTATGCTATAATACTCAATTCTTTTCTTCTACAGATTTCTGATGTACTTTGCTCATTCTTATCTAGGAATTAGAGATTTTTTTTATTAATTTGACAGTTTGATAACTTTGTTTTTATTTGATATAGCTACTCAAAACTAGAATCTTTCTTCTTAGTACTGATTTACCATGTCGCACAAGTTTTATATGTCTTGTTTCCATTTTAATTTGACTCAGGGAATGTTTTAAATTTCTTGGATGATTTATCAGTGACCTACTGTTGTAGAAGTGTGTCATTAATTCTTTTTTTTTTCTTCTTTTGTGCCTTTGGGGTCTTGTTGAGAAAGTGTTTATCTGTGTCTATGTGTTGCAGTGTTGGAACTATGCCCTCTTCAAGGAGCTTCAAGGTCTCTAATTTGACTTCCAAGTCTTTGATCCATCTTGAATTGACTCTTGTACAGGGTGAGAAAGTGGGATTAATTTCCAATTTTCTGCATGTGGTTAACCAGTTTTGCCAACACCATTTGTTGAAAAGATAGCCATTTTTTCCAGTGTATGTTTTTGGCCTCTTTGGTTTTTTTTTGGTGGTACTGGGGTTCCTGGAAGCCCCTCTTCCTCCGGGCTACACTCCCAGACCTATTTTATATTTTCGAAACAGGGTCTCTTACGCCAGCACGGCTGGCTTCGAACCTGCGCGATCCTCCTGTCTCCGCCTCCCAAGCACGGGGATTACAAGCGTGCACCACCACACCCGGCTTTTTGGCCCCTTTGTAAAAAATCAATTGGCCATTTTAATGATATTTATTCTGCCAATCCATGAACATGGAAGATCTTTCCATCTTCTAAGATCTTCTTTGATGTCTTTTTTCAGTGTTTTATAATTTTCTTTGTAGAGATCTTTTACCTCCTTGGTCAAGTTTATTTCTAAGCATTTTATTTTTTTTGTGGGAGATCCTGAGTGGCAGTGTTTTCTGAATTTCTTTTTCAGTGGATTTATGGTGGGTATACAGGAAAGCTTCTGTTTGTATCCAGACACTTTGCTTAATTTGTTGATCAGTTCTATAAGCCTTTTGGTTGGGTTTGTTGGGTTTTCTAAATATAGTATCATATCATCTGCAAATAGTGAAAGTTTGAGTTCTTCTTTTCCTATTTGTACTCCTTTTCTTGCCTTATTACTCTGGCTAGAGTCTCTAGTACTATATTGAAGAGAAGTGGTGATAATGGACATCCTTGTCTCATTCTTGTTTTTAGGGGAAATTCTTGAAGTTATTGCCCATTTAATATGATGTTGGCAGTGGGCTTATTGTAAATTGCCTTTATGATGTTGAGATATGTTCCTTTTATTCCAATTCTCTGCAGTGTTTTTTTTTTTAACCATAAATGGATGTTGAATTTTATCAAATGCTTTTTCAGCATCTATTGAAATGATCATGTGATTTTTGTCTTTGATTCTGTTTATATGATGAATAACATAGATTGATTTTCATATGTTGAAACAGCCTTGCATCCCTGGGATGAAGCCTACCTGGTCATGGTGTATGATTTTCTCTATGTGGGTTTGAATGCATTTTGCTAGTATTTTGTTTAATAGTTTTGCATCCAAGTTCATCAGAGATATAGGCCTGTAGTTTTCCCTCCTTGAACTGTCTTTATTCGGTTTGGGTATTAGTGTGATGTTGGCTTCATAGAATGTATTTGGGAGAATCCTGTTTTTTTCTATTTTGTGAAATAGTTTGAGGAGTATTGGGGTTAGCTATTCTATAAACGTTTTATAGAATTCACTTGGAAAACCATCTGGTCTTGGGATTTTTTTATGGTAAGCTCTTTATTGCTGTTTCAATCTCTTTGATTGTTATTGGTTGGTTTAAGAGTTCTATATCTTCTTGACTTAGTTTAGGAAGGTTTTATTTATCTAGGAAGTTGTCAGTTTTCTCCAGATTTTCCATTTTGTTGGAGTATAGTTTTTCAAAATAGTTTCTGATCATCCTCTGGATTTTTACACTGTCAGTAGTAATGTCTCCTTTTTCATCTCTTATCTTCGTAATTTGTGTTGATTCTTTTTTTTTAGTTAGGTTGGCTAGTGGTTTATCTATCTTGTTAATTTTTTCAAGAAACCAGCTTTTGGTTCTGTTGATTTTCTGTATTTTTTTTATTCTTTATTTCGTTAACTTCTGCTCTAATTTTGATAATTTCCTATCTTCTACTGGCTTTGGGGTTCAATTGTTCCTGCTTTTCAAGGGCTGTGATGTGTCATTAGGTTATTTATTTGAAGATATTCTGTTTTTCTTATGTGAGCACTCAGTGCTATAAATTTTCCTCTTAATACTGCCTTCAATGTGTCCCAGAGGTTTTGAAAAAGTTGTATCTTTATTTTCATTTGTTTCTAGAAATTTCTTGATTTCACCTCTTACATCCTCTCTGACCCATTCTTCATTCAGAAGTGTGGTGTTCCTGAGATCCTAAAGATGGTACATAATGCTCTGGGGCTGGAAGAGACACCTGGATGCCTGTGTTGCATTTGCACTTGCATTGGCCATGTCACAGGCCTGGGAAGCTGCGCACATGCAAGCTTGGAACCCACTGACTGCCGAGAATTATTCCTTTCTCCTCGGCATCTGTGTGATGGTCTCCCACGCAGTTAATTGGCTGGTTCTCAACGTGAGCAAAGCCCCGAGAGAAAGTGTTGTCTCTGGCCAAAGTACTCTCCCACTCTCAGATATTCTTTCATAATTATTATTCTTTTGGTAATGATTCTTTTAACTTTCCACATGAATTGCTCCGGTGATGTAAGATCAGGACTGTGAGAGAAACTGAGTCCGTGGAAAATAAACTTTCTGGTAATTTGTCTAAACCTCTAAACGTCCTCGGCTTTGCTCAAATGGTAATAAAGTCTAGTTAGAATTCAGATGCAGTGGCAGCATTCCAGTCACAGTAATTACAAACGCGGATTTCCCCTCTATCTCTGACCTTCATCCTAATCATTAACTTACAATAAAAGCCCTAAAAGGGAGGCAACCCAGTGCCTCTGTTTACCCCTCTCCTTGTGATCCTGCCTAGATACAGAGAAGATAAACTTTGGGTGTGACATCAAAGCAACCTAGTTTATGAGCAGCTAATACTGCCCAATACAATAGAGCTGAAGGCTAGGAAGATTTTTGACCTTTACACCGAGTATGAGCGCAGCCCGAGACAGGGAGGTACCACGTGGCTAAGAAAGAAAGGAAATATGGTGAGAATAAGAAAGGATTTTTATATGAAGAAGAGCTTATCCTAAGATTGTCCCAAATGGGAAAGAGAGAATCAGGATATTGCAAAGGGTCTGTGATAGGAATATGGATTATTTATAAGATGAATAGGCTTCTAATAAGCCTATCGGTTGAGGAAAAGTGTTCAGCAGCTAGAGAAGTACATCTGACAACTAAATCTAAAAACTTCATGTTAATTTTTGGTGTTTACTTGCCAAACTGTGTGATGAGCTTGCTTAAGCTTTCAGACTTTAGAAGGTAATGCAGATGAAACCTGGGAGACTTCCGTCGCATTCCCCTGGATCGCCATATCTCCCCATGCCTGCCATATGGACTAAGCCCTAGAGATGGAAAGTTCCAAAAAAGTTAAAGAAGATTCCATGAGAGGCCTATTCTCCAAGCCCTGGGCATGCCTGTGTCTTCTGGAATTTGCCCTTTGGAACTGCCTGTCTGCACGGGCAGCTGGATCTGCTGAAAGATCGAGACGATCCGGAGCTAATCTCTTGAATGCCGGACTAGTTTTTTTTACTTTGTTTACATGTCATTTACTATTGTTTTGCAGTGATTGCACTCCTCTCTTTTTCTTACTATTAATCTCACTGGTGAAGGATATAAATTTTCTGGGTTCTTGTAATAAAGTGTCAATTGCTCAAGAAGCTTTTGTCCATGTCAGATTCTTTCCTGAAGCGCCGTGAATAGGAACTTAAAGGAATTTATTTCATAGAAGGGAAAGAATCGCTGCAGATAAGTGGCTGCAGAATGGCACCTGAATCCATGCCCATCTTTCTGAGATAAATCGATCCTGAGTGGACTCAGCGGCCATTCCGATTGAGCCAGTCTGCAGCAACTGACACCCCATCCAGAATTTACAGGGCCCAAACCCATGTGCTTTCTGATCAGACACTTAATGTTTCATATCTGCCTCCATATTTTACCATTGTGAAGCTGAGGCCAAGATATGGAAAGAGGCTGACCCAGGCTTCAGGAGGTGGGTATAGCCCAATGTCTTAGGTAATACTCCTCCTCCTTCCATCAGATTTGATTTGGGAATGACAGCCCCTGTGATCCTTAGGAACTCTTTCCACTCCCTCTACACATAGGTCATTTTCCTCTCCTCCTTCAAAAGAACACAAACACATACAAATACACACTGAATGGCTTAGTCTAGGTTCATGGAACAAGTGACCCCAGCAAAATTAAAATATTGGACCCAGTTATTACTTCACTAATCAAAGTCCCTGAATGCACTGGAGACTTGCCAGGGCCTGAGAGGATGCCTGTGTTTGTATAACTGTGCAGAGTTAAAAAGATGACCTTCTAGAGTAGCATGAGGAGACAGCACCCCAATAAACACTTGTGGAGGCCATACCAAAGGAAGGAGCCTGGGTAATAGAGCTTAGAGGAGGTAACCTCACTCTCCTAGAACTTAGAACTCTGGTGGCCAGCCACTCCTATCATAGAGAGACTGTTATCCAGACATCTGAAGGGAAATACTTGAAAGATGTTCTCCTGCTTTATTACCACAGATTGGGGTACTAGCCAGAGAAGGACTCAGAAACGGATTCTTTATAGATATTGGCTCATCACACACACCAAAAACTTCTGGCCAATTCTCAGGAGGCAGAGACAGGTAGGAGAAGGCAGCCAAGGGCAACACCATCAGGCCAGTCCCAAATCCCCACGCCTTAAGATCAGGGAGAGAAACCTTGGGGAGGATAGCTAGATGGGAGCCAGCCATTAAGTGTTGAAACTCTGGAATGTCTGTTAGGTTCACACCCCAGTCACAGTTGGAAGTATGGAAAGTACTGGGGACATTTGACTTAGATATTAATTCAGAACCCTCTTACCGTTATCTGATGTCTTCCCTGTCTGGAGATCTATGTAAATGTTTCAATGTACCTGATCTGGAGAGAATTTCATTTAATTGTTTTAGGGGTGTCTAAGTTGCTCTAGGACTTTACTGGCATCAGTCTCCTGTCCCAACCTCTCAGGTGCTAGGATTTCATGTGAGTGCCATCACTCCTGGCCTGAGAAAGAATTTTCAATGGGAGTGTCCTCTGTGGAAATATCCAACGTATGTAAAAACTCTTGGCCCTGCTGCTGGGCACTCTCTTGCAAAGCACCACGCAAGTCAACAAGGAGCCCTTAAACACGACTGTCTCCTTGGGCAGAGAGGAGGTACAGCACACAGCCAAGAGTGATCAGCATTCAGCAGGAGTAAGAGTGGGCTAGAGGTGTCTCCACAGGCAGGAATGTGGGATGAGTAAGGGGAACAAGGACCTGGTTCCCAGTGGTGCTCTGACCTGTCATCACACAGGACCATACATGATGGCTTCCCAACAGACATTCATGTTCTTGCCACTCCAGAGGCTCTACATGAAGGTGTCTGCTGGAATGGGTTCTTCTGAGGTCAGTCATTCTCTGACCCTTATCAAATCTAGTGTAAAATATGTTCACCATGCATACACATGTCCTCCATATACACAAGTGAAAGGTTGAGTCTTCCTTTTTGAAATTTCAGTTCCCAACCCTCTTGAAGCTCATGGTGCTGCTATTGACCCTATGTCCCTCTGTGTCCTCTCTAGTGGAAATATGAGTCCACCCTGAACCTGGAGGAGATCTGCATGATGTGGAGCCTCCATCCAGGCTCAAGGGAGATGCGGGAAGCATCCTTGGTACCAGCCTTCCTGGGCAGCAACATCCACTTCACCACCTCTCTATGCTCATACTGGGACTTTAACACCATCCCATCTTTCCTGGACCAGCTCATCAGTTGTTGAGTGACCATCCAAGGCATCCTAGTGACTCTGCCACATGCTACGGTATGGAAATGATATTGTAGCTATCTGAGCTTCAGTGCTTCTCTGAATAATGGGGCAGTAAACAGATAAGCCTCATGGGGCTTTTGTAAAGACAAAATGGCCTAAGGTATGTACAGTGGGTACTAGCACCTGACTCTACAGAAAGGGCTGCTGGAAAGGCTCTGATTATTCATATGAATTTTCTCTAAGCTGAAACTAAAGTTCTTGGCCTCAGGTTACAGTGACCCATGACCATCAACAATTGGAAAAAACAGTTGTAATTTCCCATTTATTAAGGAGGTTTGGGGTTTCTCTCTGCTGGAAGAGAAAAAAATTCATCAGATTCCTTGAGGAACAGAACACGGAGTCACTGAGTCCTGGAAAGGGACTCTGAGCCCACTAAACATATAGGAAGTTGTGTGCGTTCATTCATTCAGCCCATGTATATCAAGCTCTAGCATTGTCCAGTCACTTGGATACACGCTTGGTACAATTCAACAGTCGCTGGGTCTCATGCTCTTTAGCGAGTCAGACGTTCACAGGAGTCCTTGTAAGCAGGTCCTGTCCACAGAAGGTTAGTGGTGATGCTCTGCTCCACTCCTCTCACCTTGTGAGCAGCTGACAGACTCTGGAACAAGGTGAAAGGTGCATGGACTTTAGGTCCAGAGATGTGATAGAAATGAGAGACAGAAGCTTAGCGTGGTGGTGCATACACTTAATCACTGTACTTGAGAGACTGAGATGGGAGGATCGCAGGTATCCTGCCAGCCTCAGCAACATAGCAAGACCTCTGCAACTTAGTGAGGACCTGTTTAAGAAGAAAACATAAAATAGGTCATGGGGTATAGCCCAGTGAAAGAATGCCCCTGGGTCTAATCCCAATTCAATTCCCAAAATAAGTGAGAAAGAGACATGTGGGCTGTGGCTGGTTCAAGGCTGACAGAAACCTGGGTCTCCTGCCTCTTATGACTTCTATGAAAGAACAAACTCATGCAGCTCCCTCTGAAGGGGAGAAAGGAAAATAGTAGTAAGGACTGGGTCTCCATACCCCTGCAAAGGAAAGAAGAGGATGGGACTTAGAGCAGATTCATGGACCACCACCCACAACACATTCAGATCTCAGCTCTGCCTGTCCTCTTTCACCCCACATCCCCCCTCCTACCCACATCTCAGGGGCCCAAAATTATATTTATGATGAGCAACCTGCTCACAAATCTGCCTGAACTCCTAAGGGCTCAGGTAGCTGGAGTTGTGTCCCTTCCTCTTGAGGAAAGGAATGTCAATAGAAACATGAGGCCAAGAATTGTCTGCATTTGTATTGCTGAAAAAGGTCAGCCCCTGCCAGGACAGTCATAGAGGGTTTGTGAGGGGGATTGTTCTATACAGTAGAAATCGGTGGTGGGCAAGATCAGAGACTAGATCCATACAAGAGTGGCGTGCAAGGACAGTGCAGAGGGAAAGCCAGGTCTCTGATTCTGCTGCTTACTCTTCTATTCTCAGCATCAGCTCTTCGATTTTGGGCACCTGGTCATCCTTGCCAGCATTCAAACAGCAGGTGGCCTATATAAAGGTCATCTTGGTTGGAACACACCAGGAGCCTTCAGAAGATGTTCTTCAGACCTTCAGACTATCTCAAAATCTTTCAGGCCCACCAAAAGAAAAACCTATGCTAAGGTGTACCACATTCTGAAAGAATATGTGTGGTTTTGTTTGAAGTTGTGACTTTCATACTTACAGAGAGATGTTTTCTAAAGAAGCCATTGGAAAGTGACCAATGTTGATGACCCTTTCTACTCTTTCTACTCTTCCCACCCTTTCTCCATGGTCAGAGTCACCATCACTATCAGCATGGGCACAAGAGTCAGCTCCAGCATCCCTGGGTAATCGAGAGCCTGCTCTGCTGCCAGAGTCACCTGCAATATGGGGTTTCCAGCCCCTACAGTGTCAGCACCAGGGCCAGCTCTGGAAGCAGTGCCAGCAGCAGAGGAAAAGGGGAGCAATATCATCCAATTCTTTCCAAAGCTGCTGGCAGAACAACTGGCATGGACAGATGCAGTGAGCAACTGAGCTCTGCAGGGAAGGTGGGGGCAGGATGCCCCTTTGGCACCATTCCCAGACCACATGGCAGTGCTCTGAAAACAGTCCAGCTCATACTGTACCTAATGTGTGACCTGCATTAGTGTCTTTACCCCAGGTTTTCCCTGTACACATGTGGTCAGTAGAGATAGAACATTAACAGCATCAGCTTCACAAGGCAACTATGAAGCCCACCTGAAATATGCATTAGAGAGAACAGGGCAGGAGGGCCACTTGAGGAGCAGACAGGTCCAGGTGTGACCTACCCATCCTCCAAGGAGACCTCACCAGCCTAGTCACTTATTATACACTCCATGTACACTAGATTCAAGAGCAGACACAAAAGCAGAAACTGTAGCTGTAGCTGCCACAGGGAATGTGCATGAGATTTGAAGAAGGAAGAGAGCTGGTGAGGTTGGGCAGAAGATGCCACCTGAGAACTAGCAGGACTGAGGAGCTACTGGTGCTGGAAGGGAGTGAGGTGCCCGGGAGGACAGGCTCCTCTTTCCTCATCAAGGCTGGGTCCTAGGTCCTCATCAGTTGAACTCATACAGTGGGCTGGGAGCAAAATGCACCTACTACAGAGGTCTTGAATTCCCATGTGATGTCTGTGCAGCACAGAATTCTTTGCCCAACTGAAATCTCAACTGTCAAACAAACAGAGATGAAATGGGGAGGGGCCCAGATGATCATGTGAGTTTTACATAGTTTCAAAGGAAACAAATTAGAAACTCACCCAGACAATTTGTGTCCTTTGGGTTCTCAAATGAAGGGAATTTGTATGTACACACTTCTCATTAGATTTCTTCATTCTTTTCCCCACTGACAAAAAAAAGGCTCCCCAAAATTCAAAATCTTGGCCTCCAAGAGCAATGCACTGAGCAGGAATACACTCATCAAGGTAAGGGGAGGCTGGGAGATGGGGCGAAAGGTTTGGGAAAGAGAAGAAAGTGCTGAGATTGGATGGAGTGTGGTGTCACATGCGTTCATTTCTCTGTGTTTCAGTCAGCATTGTCTCTGCTGTGACCCAGTTAGTCTGAGCACACACAACTTAGAGGAAGGAAGATTGATTTGCTCACAGTTCTGGAGATTTCAGAATTTCAGGCCATGTCTGCAAAACACGGGGCATTGTGGTGGAAGCAGAGAGAGGGAGAGGCCAAGTGCTCTGATCTCCATCATCTTCATGGAGGGTACAAGCAGGACAGACAGCAGAGGGAGGAGGGACCATGTATAATCCCGAGGCCACACCCACAGTGACCCCTATCAGCAACCTACCCCCACCACCATCATGGTCTTCTTGTTTCTAGGAGGACAAGGGGGACATTCTAAATCCAACATATGTAACCTGACAAAGGGGGCATGAAAAATTTCAGGTGTATCTTTTCAGGAATAAGGGGAAGGTGGATTCCTTTGTCCATGTGTAGGATGGAAGAAGTGATGGGGCACAACCAAGTATTGGGGAAGGTTTGAGAAGCTGGCAGCATTAGTGGTTCTCTGGCTTCCATCTTGGTCCATCCAGTTAGTATCAAATATCCAATCAGAACAGTAGGCATGAACGTGACACTGCCCCAGGAGATGGAAGCAGTGAGCACAGGGTCTGAGGTCAGAGGGACAGCACTGTGGTGTGTAGAGGACAGTCCCACTAACCATTACTGTCATTGGGAGGTGGGACTATTCAAGGGGGCAGCTCTGGAGAGGAACCCTCAGAGAGCCCAGATGAGGCAGCAGCAGCAGAAGGTGACGGTGCCTGTGGGAGGGGGGACTCCAGGGACCCACCTTGCAGCTGGAGACGTCCTCAACAAGAGAGCAAGGCCTTTCTCCCAGTCTTCCTCTCTTCCCACTGTGTTGCTCACAGAGCCTCCATTAGACAGCAGAGCTGCACTCAGAGTGGACTTAGGGTGGGGATGGGGACCTTGGACACGGAACATTGAAGACATGCTTGGTGTCCTTGGAAGCCAGCCAGAAGGAGAGGAGTGGCAAAGTTGTGCAGTACTTTGTGGCTCCAAGCAGGAAACTTGGGTGGAGGAAGGGAAAGGGTGGGCGCTTTGCAGAATTGGGCACACAGGCCTGGAGCAGAGGGTGCTCACCATCACCACCACGTTCATGGCAGAGGGCATCGTTCCATTCCTCAGCACCCTCCTCATGAACCTGGTGGTGGAGAACACTGCGATGAAGAATAATGTCGGTGTGAGTGATCCTGGTTGCAGCAGGCTGGAGACCAGAGTCCTGAGGGTAGGAAGAGGGAGCCCCTCACTCAGCCCTTAGACCCCCAGCACCTGGCCAACGTCCTCCATGAGAGCCTCACACCTGCCCCAGTGTGCTGGAAGGATTGCGTCCATGTCACCTTGGTGGAAGGAGCCTCCATGTCAATCCCGTCGCTCTTCTTTAAGTGTGGGGGCTGCAAAGCTGCCTGAGCTGGACATAATCCTGTCCCTGGAGTGGTGCCCACGGGGAGAGCGATGTAGACTTGGGGCCCTGAGGTTACAAGGGACCTGTGTGGCTAGCAGTACTTTCCTTCCAGAAGCCTCAGTTTCCATGACTTTAGAAAGGGAAGCCAGGTCCAGCTCCTTCTGGAGCTCTGTGTGCATCTCCTCCTCCAGCAAGCATCTTATCTGTTTTAATGCCTGATACAGATACTTTTGGGCACAGAGTGAACAAAGGTGGCACTGTGCCATGGCCTATTAGCATCCTCTCTCCTCCTTGCCCTAGGAAATCAAAGTTTTTCAAGAAGTACAGCTGTTCCAGGTGGCAGCAAGTCAGTACAATTTTCAGCATGAGGAGCGGTTTGAGGCCTGGTTCCAGTCCATGGAGAGACTCTCTGAGAACAAGAGGTGAGGGCCAGGCAGGCGTGGTGCGAGGTCCAGTGGGGCAGGAAGGCTTGCTGTAGATGGCAGCTGCGACAGCCTGTGCTCACCACTCCATGGGCAGCCACACCGCGCTCACCTGGCGACTGCTGGGCACCAGGCCCTCAGCTGCTGTGCAGCCTCCAGGAAGGAGACGGCTGAGGCTCTGATCAACTCATGGACGCATCTCTGTTCTACAGCTACCACCTGTCCTGCCTGCGGGAGCCCCCCTCCCAGGAGTGCCAGCAGCACCCTCAGGACCAAGAACAGATCTTCACAAATCTGAGGAGTAAATGATGGCCACACCAGCAGGGCAGACTCTCGGGGCTCAGTGACAATGCCCTACGTGTAGAAAGTAGAAAATGTAGAAAGTAGAAAATGCCCAAAAGTAGAAAATGGGCCCCGAGCTCATGGCCCCACCACTGAAGCTCTGGGACTCAGCTGAGTTGTCTCAGCAATCTGCTGCTGGAGGCCCTGTGGTCACTAATGGAATGTCACCTCCCCATTCCTTTAACTTTTTACCTATCTTTATGCATATTCTCTATGTACTACTGGTTTTTGTTCATTGTTTTATTTACATTAATGTAGGTATGTTATACACTGTCTCCTTGTTTGTGGTTTTTCACTACAGCTCACAGTCGGGGATCATTTCTAATTAACATGTTAATCTCTTATGATTTTATCACACACACATGAGCTCCTGATCTCTGCCACCTCAGAAAGGGGCACTTAACTGTAATGTGGCTGTTCTTACCTTGTCCTAATGTGCAGGCTCACCACAGCCAAAGTCAAAGATCCAAAGCCCACAAACTGCAAATATAAGCTCTGTGCCGACAATGGTCAAACAATTTTAATCTTATGATTCTAAAATTATGGTACATATCCAAGTTGTCAGCAAGCCAAACAACCTCCCTTGGATGTTTTAAGTGTTAGGACCACGAAAGCATGGTGTTAGTTAGGCTCCCTTGCCTACCTTTAGGCTAAATGCCACATGTGAAAGGAAACTAAGCATGTCTTTGGAAATTCCAGGTTACCTGCACCCTGGGCCATGGCACAGTGCCACCTTTGTTCACTCTGTGCCCAAAAGTATCTGTATCAGGCACTGAAACAGATAAGATGCTTGCTGCAGGAGGAGATGCGCACAGAGCTCCAGAAGGAGCTGGACGCAGACAAGCAGCTACATCAGCTGTTTCAGGAGACCAAAAACTTGCTGGAGAAAGAAGAGGGTGCCGGTCCTACCTTGCATGCCAGCTGGTGTTCATGAAAAGGTAAAGTTTGATCAGACCCAGACTCCAAGGGGAAACCCACAGAGCACCCCTGTGCCCCGTACACCCTGCTAGGGTCCAAGGAGGAGGGGCAGCAGCTCTCTGCTACCATTCCATCCCCACTGGCTCCAGCTCCAACCCTAAGGTCCACACTTGGGAGTTCACTCCAGGCACACCTCTTGTGGTCCTGGGGATCCTCAGGGTCTGTCTGCCACAAGACTACTTTCCCCAATTCTTGTCCCTACAATTTCTAGCATCAGAGACCTTTGTCCTCTGTGTCGTGGGCTCCTCTCCTCTGTCACCTAACAGAATAGGTTGTCACCTAACAGAATGGTCCCCTGTGCAGAATTTAGGAAGAAAAACTGTCTGTAGGTGGCCATTCTGAGCTTGTCTACCATCCTTAGGCCTTCAGCTCTATCTACTGGTGAAGGTTAAAATTACAGTGTTTCTAACAATTTGGAGACTGGACTGGGAAATAGTGTTTTATTCATTGGAAGCATCAGAAATATCTGGGATTTGGAAGCAGATATAAGGGAACCCCATCTGGACATAGAGATGCAGGGGTAGATGAGCAGAGTACAGACTGGGGCAGCTCAGCCTCACGCTCTTAAGAGGCCTTTCCCCAGTGGGCCGTGACTAGTCACCCTCATGAAGTCCACGCAAGGTGCTTGGCCAGACTCACCTCACGTTTACGTCAATTTCACAGGATGCAGGTTTGGGTGTGCTGAGAAGGGGGTTAACCTCCCCAAGACAAACCAGTAAGCATAAACTCTCTCTTAGGATACCCAAAATCCAAGGTGAAATCTTGAACTCCCTTCTCCTGCATCCTCAAACACTGTGATAAGTTTGACTCAAATATTCTAAAGGAAAAAAAGCTATAATTTTCTTCTGCACTCAAGCATGGCCACAAAACTCACTGGGAAAAGTGAAAAACTGGCTACTGCAGGGACACCTAATTTATAACAGTATTTTATAATTAGATTTATTTTGTAAAAGGGAGGACAAATGGACCAATGTAGGTTATACTCAACTTTTCTATTACTTCCAAGACCACCCAGATTTATTCAAAATTTGCAGAGTAAAAACAGTCCTGGTAGCAATGGCTCAGTCAAAACCCCAAAGACCAGGAGGCCACAGAAAAGCAGGATGACAGCCCTATAGGAGCAACAGCACCAACAGAGCTCCCCTTAACATCTCGGGAATTGTGCCTGGATAGATCCCCTCCATATCATGATACTGCCCCTCCAACCAGGGGACCAAAGAGGCACCCAAAATTAGGAAACAGTCAGGACTAGTTGTCAGGAATCCATGTTAACTTGGGTACAAGCTCTAGCTTTAGCTCTATTTAAAATTACACATTGTTTCATCTCATCTCTCAAGAAAAGCCCATAGGGAAAAAAATCTAGGCTGATCTTTTTCTCTTTGGCTATCTGTACCAAGATAAGGTGCTGTTTAAGGTGTGTTATATCCATCAGTAACTAAAATTTAAGCCACAAAAAAACTCTTTAAAATTCAGGCCACTGTAAAATTTAGACTTCTGTAAGATGTGATCAAATACAGTTTGCATTGCCTTAAATGGGTTTTCTTCAGGTAAAAAAAAAAAAGACATGTTATAAGACACTAATGATGCTTACTTGATGTCTTAATTTTCAGGGGAAATTTTTAAAAATTTTTAAGCAAAGACTATGTTGCCAAGGGCCTCATTAAGCTGCCGAGGATGGCAATGAACCTGCAGGCATGCATCACCACACCTAGCTTCCATTCACTCTTTTTGTACATGCAATGTTTTCATCATAGGGAATACAAACGCTAGTTCAATTTGTGAGTTAAGAGTCATACCTGTGCCCCCAAATTTGCTACATAGCTTTGAGATTATTTTTTGTAATACTGGTGATCAAACTCAAGAACATTGTACTTTTGAGCTATAACCCCAGCTCTTTAAAATTTTTTATTTTGAAAAAGGGTCTCCCTAAGTTACTGCCTCCTTGCCTTGAACTTTAGATCCTTCGATCTCAGCCTCTCAAGAACTTGGATTACAGGCATGAACCACCATACCTGGAGTATTAGAAATTAAAAATGAATTCAGAGACAGATTTTAGGTGAGCCATGGACTCCCTGATAATGAAGATGCTATTTCAATAGTGTATGTGACTGGGCATTTTCTGTAAGTTTAGGTCCTCTAAATGTCTCCAGGACTCAAAGATGATTAAGGACAAAGGATGTGTCCTCAGTACAGATTTCTGAAGACAGTAAGGGCTTGTGAATGCAGCAGAAAGCTTTGTCAAATCATATGTTTTAATTTATCTTCCCACCTATCAAGTCAAGTACTTGGGAACTTTTGTGTATGTGTATTGCCCTCTGGTGAGGTCTTATTTCTGCTCTCCCTAAGGTTCTTTACTAGTCTGCCCCCTTTCCTTCCAGATTGATATTTCAAATGGGAATACACAGAAGGTAGGAAAATAAAATATGTTCCAAAATGTTTTATTTTGGAGACCTTCAAAGTTCTCCAAAGAACTTTGGCGACCAAGAGAAGCAGCACATACCAGTCCTGCTGACACCCGATCTCCATTGCCTTAAAAACAGTGTTCTTACAAAAGCCAGAAAACACCATAACTATAAAAACAATATAAGTAAAAGGTGGAATAAAAACAATCTAGAAAACCAGAGAGCAGAAAAGAAACTTGCTTGCCTTGCCGCCATGGGAACCACAACAGCACCATTATGCCTCACTGCCCTGGACTCCAGAGACAAACAAGAAAACAACCAAGAACTTGAAGTAAGCGGCTGCATCTCATAAGAATTGTAAGCCATCAGTTCCTCCTGTGCAAACACTGGCTACAACTTATGGCAGTGGCAGTTGAGCTCACCATGCCCTCCAGAGATCCAGACCAGAGCTCAACACCATAAGTGAAGCCACCATCCTTGCAGGAGAATGCCCAGTGCAGCACTCTTAGGGACTCACACAGCTGTGATGTACTGCCTGGATCTAAGACTTTGTGGTTCAACCCAGCGAAGGTGGGGGTTGAGTCCGATGTTGGACATAGGAGAGGCTTAGACAGACTCAGGTTCTGCACCAATGGAAAGTGTGTGGGGAGACCTATGCTTAACACTAGATCCAAATAGTACAATCTTCAGGAACATAATAGTGAACAGGGAGAAGTCAGACCAGACCAGCCCTAGCTGTGGAGAACAGAGACTCTTACATTGAGTTTGGTCTCAGAGGCATCAGCCACCAACAGAGGTAGGGAGGGACCAAGACTCCACATCTGTGAAAAGCATGATACTGGCCATTCACATAGACTGAGAAAGACTCAGAGAACCAGGCTTGCAGCAGTAAAGGTGCTGGTAGCACTCAGTGTCTGCACAGAGAGAGACTACAGAGGTCCAGTCTGCTGAATATTTACATATTTGTAAGGTTTCATTAATTTGTTATTGTTGTTGTTTTGTTTTTGTTTTTTTGTTTCTTTTTGTGTGTGTGTGTGTGAGTTTATATGCTTGTTTGTGCTCTTCCCAACCCCTCTCCCAAGCTTCTTTTCTTGTATATACATACCTACTCTCTTCTCTCTATCCCTTTTTAAAAATCTCTTCTTTGTCTTGTATTAAATCCACTTTACATCTCTATACTAAAAACTCTACATTGGTTACTAGAATACTACTACATAGTCACTATCTCTAATATCTACTATATTCTACCTTACCAAACTCATACTCTCATTCAATTTAATTCTATCTGTGGCTTTACCCTATTGTTGCATTTACTACTTCCCCCCTCACTCAATCTTCACTGTTAAATACAATACAACTTGCCCTTGGATATACCAGCTAAAATCTAGAGACTGAGAGAAATTTATTAAAAGTAACAGATACAAACTTCTTAAATCATTAGGAGAAGGAATAACAAGGAAGCAATGAGCCCCCACAATAACAGAACCTGGCAACATAGAATTGCAGAGATCTCCAGAAGGTCAAATCAAGAATGTAACTATAGAAATAATACAGGACTTACAACAAGAATTTAGAGAGCGCCTGAAAGAAATAAAGGATGCAATCATTAAAGTGAAGGCATTGCCAGGTGTGGTGGTGCATGCTTGTAATCCCCGCACTTGGGAGGTGGAGACAGGAGGATTGCACAAGTTCAAAGCCAGCTGTTCTGGCTTAAGAGACCCTGTTTAAAAAAAATTATAAAAACAGGTCCGGGAGTGTAGCCCGAAGGTAGAAGGATTTCCAGGAACCCCAGTACCACCAACAAATAAAATAAAATAAAAAATAAAGTGAAGCCGGGCATGGTGGCACATGTTTGTAATCCCAGCATTCAGGAGGCTGAGACCGGAGGATAACGGTTCGCGGAAAGCCTCAGCTACTTAGTGTGGCCCTCTACAACTCAGTGAGGCCCTGTTTCAAAATAAAGAATAAAAAATTGGGCAGGGGGTGTAGCTCACAGGTCAAATGCCCCTGGGTTCCATCCCCAAACCCACAAAATAAATAAATAAATAAATAAATAAATAAATAAATAAATAAATAAAGTGAAGGGATCAATTCAAACTATAAACAATTGGTTAGACTACATGGAGAATAGAATCTTGCTCATAGAAGATGATTACTCCAAGTAGTATATAACTTGGAAAAAATAATTTGACAGCATGAATTGGACATTGAAAAATATGAGCCTGTTTTAAAAGAGCTAACCTAAGAATAATTGGCATAGAAGAGGGAATAGGTGAAAATAAAGAGATCAATAATCTTTTCAAAGAAGTAATATTAAAAAAATTCCAAACATAGAACAAAAGTTCAATACACAGGTACAGGAAACATATAACTTCCTTTAGACAAGATTAGAGAAAAGGTTCACCATGCCACCTAATACTCAAACTGACCAATGTAGAAGGCAAGAAAAGAATCTTAAAGGAAACAACAACAAAAAAAGACCAAGTGACATTCAGAGGCAAACCAATTAGAATCACTCCAGACTTCCCAAACCAAGTAGTAAAAGCCAGAAGGGCCTGGAGGAACATATTATAAACTCTGAAAGAAAACAACTTGCAGTCAAAAATTTCCTATCCAGCAAAACTATCTCCCAAATTAGATGAAATAAAAATCTTCCATGACAAACAGAAGCTGAAGGAATTCATGTCTCCCAAATCCACTATAGAGAAAATACTCAAAGAGATTAACTGTGAAGAAGAAATAAGTAATGCATACCAGAGCCAGAGAAACAAGAATTTCCACCCAGCAAACAACTAAGCAAAGACAAACACTACCTCAAACAGAAGTTAAATCTCAATATGTTAGGAATCAAAAACCATCTCTCAATAATCACAATGACCTTAAATGGCTTCAATTCCCCAATAAAAAGATATAAGGTGGCAAAATGGATTAAAAACAAGATTCTGCTTGGTGTAGTGATACACATTTGTAATCCCTACACTTGGGAGGCTGAGACAGGAGAATCACACAGGTTTGACGCCAGCCTCAGCTGCTTAGTGAGGCTTTCAGGAACTTAGTGAGACCCTGTTTCCAAATAAAATATAAAATAGGTCTGGGAGTATATCCCAGAGGTAGAAAGCCCCTGGGTTCCACCCCTAGTACCACCAAAAAAAAAAAGTAAAGAAAAATTTCCATTTATCTGCTGCCTGCAAGAAACACACCTTACAAGTAAAGATAGTAACAAACTAAAGGTAAATGGCTGGAAGAAGGTAATCCATGCCAACAGAACTCAGAGACAAGCTGCAGTAGTAACTATGATATCAGACAAGTTAGACTTAAAGCCCAAGCTTATTAGAAGAGACAACACAGATAATTTTTTTACTGGTAAAAGGAACAATCCAGCAAGAGGAAATAATAGTCACAATTTATGCCCCAAACATAGGTGCAGCTACTTTCATTAAAAAACCAACTATTTGTAACATTAAGTCACAAATAAGTCCAACTATAATAATATTGGGGGACTTCAACACTCCTCTCATACCATTAGATCAATTTTCTAGACAAAAGGTCAGTAAAGATGGCTCAAACCTAAAGAACACCATAAATCAAAAGGACCTTTTAGACACATATAGAATATTCCACCCAACTACAGCAGGGTTCACATCTTTCTCAGCTGCTCATGGAACCTTCTCTGAAATAGATAACATCCTGGACCACAAAGTGAGCACTAGCAAATTCAAAACATGTGCATACTTCCCTGTGTCTTTTCAGACCATAATGGAATGAAACTAGAAATCAAGTATAAGAACACCCAGAGAAACCACATAAACATGTGGAGAGTGAATTCCACACTGCTGAGTGAAGAATGGGTCATAGAAGAAATAAGGGGTGAAATCAAGAAATTTCTAAAAACAAAAATAGAGATAAAGCATATCAACACCTCTGGGACACTTTGAAGGCAGTATTAAAAGGAAAATTTATATCACTGAGTGACCACATAAGAACAGAAAATCACCAAATAAATAACTTAATGACACACCTCAAAGCCCCTGAAAAAGAGGAACAGTCTAATCCCAAATCCAGTAGAAGACAGGAAATTACTAAAAAATCACAGCAGAAATCAGTGAAGTAGAGAATAAAAAAATACAGAAAATCAACAAAACCAAAAGCTGGTTCCTCAAATTTTTAAAGAGATAGATAAACCACTAGCCAACTTAACAACTTAACAAAAAATCAACTTAACAAAAAAATCAAATTATGAAGAGTTGAAACAGGAGATATTACCACCGATAGTGTAGAAATCCAGAATATTATCAGAAACTATTTTGAAAAACTATACTCCAACAAAATGGAAATATGGAAGAAATTGACAGCTTTCTAGATAAATACAACCTTCCTAAACTGAGTTAAGAAGATATAGAAAATTTAAACCAATCAATAGCAATCAAATAACAATAAAGAGCCTACAATCAAAGAAAGCCCAGAAGAAGATGGTTTCCCAAGTTAATTTTATAAAATCTTTATAAAGGAACTAATCCCAATACTCCTCAATCTATTTTGTGAAATTAAAAAATGGGACTCTCCCAAATACATTCTATGAAGTCAACATGACATTAACACTAAAACAAAATAAAGACAGGTCAAGGAAGGAAAGCTACAGGCCTATATTTTTGATGAATTTGGATGCAAAACTGCTAAACAAAATACTAGCAATACACATTCAAAACCACATCAAGGAAATCATACACCATGATCAAGTAGGGTTCATCCCAGGGATACAAGGCTGGTTCAACATACAAAAATCAATCCATGTAAATTCATTACATATACAGAACCAAAGGCAAAAATAACATGATTATTTCAATAGATGTTGAAAAGGCATTTGACAAAATACAAAATCCATTTATGCTGAAAGCACTACAGAGAATCAGAATAGAAGGAACATACCTCACCATCATAAAAGAAATCTAAAATAGGCCCACAGCCAACATCATATTAAATGGGAAAAACTTCAAGAATTCCCCCTAAAAACAGAAACAAGACAAGGAGTTAATTATCACCACTTCTCTTCAATATAGTACTTGAGAACCTAGCTAGAGCAATAAGGCAAGAAAAGGAAATCAAAGGAGTACAAGTAGGAAAAGATGAACTCAACTATTTGCAAATGACATGATACTAAGAAGACCCAACAAACTCAACCAAAGGGCACATAGAACTGATCAACAAATTCAGCAAGATAGATATATTTTTTAAGATATATATAAAATCTATCTTAAAAAATCAGAAGCTTTCCTGTATTCCAAACATAAATCCACTGGAAAAGAAATCCAGAAAACACTTCCACTCAGGATTATCCCACAAAACAAAATACTTAGGAATAAACTTAACCAAGGAGATAAAAGACCTGTACAAAGAAAATTGTAAAACATTGAAAGAAGAAGACCTTAGAAGATGGAAAGATCTTCCAAGTTTATGGTTACGCAGAATAAAAATCATCAAAATGGCTATACTTCCAAAAGTAATCTACAGATTCAATGCAATACTCATTAAATTACCAAGATTAGATGGCAACAGAGAAAAGCGGGGCTTATGAGCCCCGCTAACAACCAATTTCTATTACCACAAAATCAGCGCCTTTCATAGCCAGAAAACACCATCAACAGAGAAACAAAGAATGTAAATACAAGGGACAGAGAAAAAGAGGGCAGGAAAAACGAGACATCAGAAAGAAACCGG
This sequence comes from Muscardinus avellanarius, assembly GCF_963383645.1. NCBI lineage: Eukaryota > Metazoa > Chordata > Mammalia > Rodentia > Gliridae > Muscardinus > Muscardinus avellanarius. The sequence continues at coordinate 69,638,822 of NC_137796.1, forward strand.
AACGCAGTGCTGCAGCTCAGCACAGAGTGGCGTGGAATGGCGTGGGCGCCATCTTCCCTTGCAGCACCAGGCCCCAGAGAGGAGGGGAACTCAGAACGGAGCTTAGAGCCAGAGAGGAAATACACCGGCCTCACGTCCAAGGAAGCGGCAGCAGCGAGCTCACCGGACGGCACCAGACCAACACACTCAATAGCCCACCAGGCTCCAGAGAGGAGTGGCGGAGAGCGAGCCGAGGTGAGCGGCTGCAGATCAGCCGGGCGAAATTCGGCAGATTTCTTGGCACAGGGAGTGTCTAAAGCTTCCAGGGGCTGGGCTCAGCACACCCTGCAGGGACTCAGAGCAGAGCTCAAAACCAGAGAAAAAATACGCCAGCCTCACGGCCGATGGCATGACAGTGGCACCATATTGCCATCGGCAGCAGCAGCAGTGAATTCACTGAGTCCACTACAGCTCTATCAGCGCACTCAACAACAGTGAGTCAAATTGTGGCCCCTAGAGGAGAAATCCCAGTACTGCACTCCCAGGGACTTGACCCAGTGGGGGACTGACGGTGGCAGAGATATCACACCATAGTCATAACTGCCAGCAGGAGAACGCTCAACCTGGCACCCCCCCATGGTCTAAAGTAGCCTCGATTGACTCCCTGGGTCTGAGACTTTGCGATACAACCCAGTAAAGGAGTAGTGGTGACTGAGATACCACAGACTCAAGATCCAGAGCACCTTAAGTGAAGTCATAGTGACCCAGGGAAGAACCCAGAAAAGACATAAACTTCCAAAATCATGGGAAAGAGGAATAACAATGGAGCAATGAATGCCCACAGCCCCACAACATCAGAACCTGATAAAACAGAAATTCAGAGATTTATAGAAGATCAAATCAGGAAAATAACTGTAGAAAAAATAGAGATGTTTCTAAAAGAATTCAGAGAGAGCAAAAAAGAGATAAAGGATGCAATTAATGAAGTAAAGGCCTCAATTCAAAGTACAAACAACCGATTAGACCACACGGAGAATAGAATCTCGCTCCTAGAAGATGATCACTCCAAAAATGAACACATAGTTTCTAATTTAGAAAAAAATATCCGACAGCAGGAATCTGACATTGAAGAAATGTGGACCCATTTTAAGAGAGCTAACCTAAGAATAATTGGAATAGAGGAGGGAAAAGAAGATGAAACCAAAGGGATCAACAATCTCTTCAAGGAAGTAATAGCAGAAAATTTTCCAAACATAGAGCAAGAGGTCAATACACAGGTCCAGGAAACTTATAGAACTCTCTTTAGACAGGATCGGAGAAGAGGATCCCCACACCACATAATTGTCAAAATGACCAATGTGGAAGCCAAGCAGAGAATCTTAAAGGTAAAAAAAGCAGAAGGCAAAGTGACCTTCAGAGGCAAACCAATTAGAATCACTCCAGACTTCCCAAACCAAGTCATGAGAGCCAGAAGGGCTTGGAGTAACATATTCCAAACTCTGAAAGAAAACAACTTCCAGCCAAAAATTTCCTACCCAGAAAAACTATCTATCAAATTATATGGGGAAATAAGAAGCTTCCATGACAAACAGAAACTGAAGGAATTTATGTCTTTAAAACCAGTGCTAGAGAAAATACTCAAAGAGATTAAGTACAAAGAAGAAATAGGTAACACACACCAGAACCAGAGAAACAAGATTTTCCATCCAACAGACAACTAAGATTGGTTATCTGTGGAGATTCGTTATTTATGTTAGTCTTTTACCTATTTCTAAATTGTATTGTTTGCTTTTATTGTTGCTAATTTTTAGGATTTCTAGTTGGAATATTAATATACCTTCAGATATAGCATTTGGAAATATTTTATCCCATTCTATCAGTAACTTTTAACTCTGTTTACATTGTCTTTGGATATACAATTTTTTAATATTTAGGTGTTTTAACTATTTTGAGTTAATATTTGTATATGGTGTTAGGTAAGGGTCCTATTTTATTCTTTTTCATGTAATCATTATTTTTCAACAATATTTAGTTTAAAGATTATTATTTCCTCCACCAAATGTTTGTGGAAACCTTGTCAAAAATAACTTGACAATATATGGAAGAATTTATCTCTAGGCTTTTATTTAACTCCAATGGCTTATATATCTGCCTTTAGAACAGTACTACACTGTTTCAATTATTGTAGCTTTATATGGTTTGAAATCAGAAAATATACATCTTCTAGCTTTGTTCTTTTTCAAGATCATTTTGGGTATCTAGAGTCCATATTTCATATTAGGATAGATTTTTTTCTGAAAAATTAATAAATAAATGTATGATAGTTTCACCTAAAAAAAGAAAAAAATATTCTCTTGTAAGAAAGAAAGCAAAAAGAAATATTGAAAAGTTATCTTTAAGTCATCAAAAGCTTGGTATCAGACAAATGAAACTGTTCTGTGAGATTATCATTGTTAATTTTGGATAAATTGCTATAATACTAGATGTCAACCACTAAGCCAAGCATGGGAAGGAGGGATGGGGAGGGAACGGGGTGGGGATCGGGTAGGGGCTAACTGGGCGATGTGTGCATGTATGTCTACAAAAGTTTTTTTTTTTATCCCAATATGATGTATGAATACAATGCACCAATAAAAAATTTAAAAAAATAAATTACCAAGATTATTCCTTACAGACATAGAAGAATCAGTCCTTAAATGTATTTGGAACAACAAAAAAATCATAATAGCCAATTTAGTTCTCATAAACAAAAACCAAGCAGGAGGAATCACAATACCTGACTAAACTCTACTACAAAGCTATTGTAATAAAAACAGCATGGTACTGGCACAAAAACAGATATATCGACCAATGGAGCAGAATAATATGACTCAGAAACATATCCACACACTTACAGCCAATTGATTTTTGACAAAGGGGCCAAAAACATACATACTGGAAAAACTTAGCCTGTTAAATAAATAATGTTGGCAAAACTGGTTAACCATATGCAGAAATAAACCCCACTTTCTCACCCTGTACAAGAGTCAGTTCAAGATGGATCAAAGACTTGGAAATTAGACTAGAGACCTTGAGGCTCCTTGAAGAAGGCATAGGTCCAACACTGCAACACATAGGCACAGATAAACACTTTCTCAACAAGACTCCAAAGGCACAACAAATTAAAAGGCAAATCAATACGTGGGATTGCATGAAACTGAAAAGCTTCTGTACAGCAAAGGAAATGTCAAGAACCTCAACCAAGAGCCAACAGAATGGGAGGAGATTTTTGCCACCTACTCCTGCAATGGAGGACTAATATCTAGAATATATGAGAACTCAAGAAACTCAGCACTAAGAAAACAAATAACCCAATTAAAAAATGGGCAAGCGAAGTAAATAGACACTTCATGAAAGAAGAAATTCAAATGGCCAATAAGTTCATGAAAAAATGTTCAACATCATTAGCAATCAGAGAGATGCAAATAAAAACTACCCTGAGATTTCACCTAACTCCAACTACAGTGGCAATCATTCAAAACACAAATGCTAGCAAAGATGTGGAGAAGTAGGATCTCTAATTCATTGCTGTTGGGATTGCAAATTAGTGCAACCACTTTGGAAAACAGTGTAAAAGATCCTCAGGAGAATGGAAACAAACTTACCATATGCTCTAGCAATACCACTTCTGGGTGTCTACCCAACAGAATGGAAAGCAAACTACCAAACTAATGCATGTGTATCTATGTTCATAGCTGCACAATCACCATAGCCAAACTATGGAACTAGCCAAGATGTCCATCAACAGATGAGTGGATTATAAAACTATGGGATATGTACACAATGGAATTTTACTCAGCCATAAAGAAAAACACAATTATGTCATCTACAAGGAAATGGATGGAACTGGAGAACATTATAATAAGTGAGATGAGTCAGTCACAAAAAATAAGAAATTGGATGCTCTTCCTAATATGTGAAAGCTAGGGAGAAAATGGGTCATAGGAGAAACTCTAGATGAAGAAAGAGTTATTATAGATAAGTAAATATGGTGACCTAACTGAGGGGATGGGAGGGAGGAATAGAGGAATTCTCTAATGTTTATGATGTACATTAACAAACATATCAAAGTCAATCACTAAGCCAAACATGAGAAGGAGTGAGGGAGAGGAAATGGGGCGGGAATTGGGTAAGAGCTAATTGGATGATGTGTGCATGTGTGCCTCCATCATCTTGTACTCCATTAAGATGTATGACTTACAATGCATCAATAAATTTTTTAATGTTTTATTTTATTTTTAAAATTGGAAAGAACAAGGCATATATATATTAAAGGGAAGAGAGAAAGCCATAAGGTGATCATGAGGTGAGTTTGAGATGGTGGACAAGCTTGGGTCAATTTCAGGAGATACCACTTCCCCTGGATACCCAGCACAAGTATACCCATCCGGCAGTTACCTGTTTTCTTTTAAACCAGTTGTTAGGCTGGAATGTTGCTGACATCAGAGGATTCCAGTCCTCCTGATTGGAAGGGCTGAACTCTGAGTGCTCAGCAGGGGGCTGGGGCAACAGCTTCTTCTCTGAGTTCTTCTCTACTGCTGACTCTCCCGTCTGGAGAAGAGACAAGAAGCTTGGGTTCAACTAGATTCCAGAAGAAGGCTCTAGAGAGATCAGAATCTTGTTTTTGTGTAATGGAAGAAAGAGATTGGGAGAACTCATGGCCACTAGTCAACCATCCTCCCAGTCTGAGGAAGAGTCCCAGCCTAGCTCCTCAGGGTAGGAGTAGGCAGTAGTCTGAAGGTGGAGGTGGATAAATAGATTCCAGGGCCATCAGGTAAGGGGACTGGAGGTAGAAGAGATTTCCAAGGGTTACTAGTAAGAAGGGAGGGTCACAGGGGCAGGAAGGAAGGACAAGGAAGCCAGGCATTGGAGGAGAGGACAGGACAGGGAGACAAGGATGTTCAGGTAGATAGAAAATCTTCATAGGAAGAAATCAGGTGGGGAGGTGCGATCAAGGATAGGAAACCAAAAGAGAAGAATCAGAGCTCCTCACACCTATGGAAGAAAGTGTCTATAATGAGAAAGAGTTTGGAGGCAGAGGTAGATTGGTCACTGGCCAGGAGAATCAGAGGCAGCTAGAATATTGCAGAGGGGAAAGATGTTAGAGTGGCTTCTGGGATGGCAATGGTTGAAGAGGTTTGGGTTTTGAGGGCATGGGTGGCTTAGACTTAGGTGGTCAAAGGCTAAATTCCAAAGACAGAACCTTCACTCAGGTTTCTTTACTCAGCCTCAAGGGTAGAACACAGTCACCCACTTCACTTCTATGGCCAGAAGAGAGAATGCATGATCATCAGATTCTGAGGAGGACCTGAAGGACACAGGCTTTTTAAAAATCTAGTTCCATGGAAAGATATCAGCCACTCACCTCAGTACTGTGAAGAGAGACTGAGAGTGGTCTTCAGATTTCCAGGAGGAGTTGCCAATATTGGCTGACCCAGTCCCTGGGGTTGGAACCCAACCCTCTGCTTCAGTCCTAGACCCAGAAGAAGGGCAGAGAATGGTTCTCAGATTCCCAAAAGGATCTGGAGGAGGAACATCCAGGATTGGATAACTCAATCCCAGGAACAGAAACCAGCTTCTTACCTGAGTCCCCTGCACAGAAGAGTGACAGGGAATGGTCCTCAGATTTCCGAGAGGAGCTGTCAGGACTCAGTCACTTGGGTAGAACCCAGCTGTTCTCAGTTCCCTGTACAGAAAAGGGATAACAAATGGTCCTCAAATCCCAGGAGGAGCCAGAAAAGGAGCTGTCAAGATTGGCTGACTCAGTTGCATGGGTAGAACCCAGACCCCTGCCTCAGTCCTGGACTGAGAAGACAGAGTGTGCCTCAGATTCCCAGGAGGAACAGGAAGGTGAATTGCCAGGATTGGCTGCATCAGTCCTGTAGGTAGTAACCAGCCCTTTGCATAGCCCTATGAGCAGAATTGGACTGGGAGTGTTCCTCAGATTCCTATAAGGAGATAAAGGAGGAGCTGCTAGGATTGGCTGACTCAGTCCTAGGGGTAGATCCCAGTTCACTGCTTGAGTCCCCTGCACAGAAGAGGGACAAGGAATGGTCCTCTTATTCCAAAGAAGAGCAGGAGGAGAAGCAGCCAGAATTGGCTTACTCCATGCTGGGAATAAAACACAGCTCCCTGCCTCAGTCTTCGGCACAAAAGAGGTATAGGAAATGGCTCTTAGATGCCCAAGAGAAGCATCCAAAATTGGCTGCCTCCACTCTGGAGGCAGAACCCTGACTCCCAACTCAGTCCCAGGCCCAGAGAAGGAAGAAGGAATGGTTTCCCTAATCTGAGGACAGGCTGGAGCAGGAGGCACAGAACCTGTTGACACAGTGTAGCCTCAAGATGACACCGAAGAGAAAGTGAGTGTCCTTGGTGCTCCATGGGTAACACGAGGTCTTCACCAGGCTTATTGTTAGGAAGAGTTCCTGAATAGCAACTTCTAGTCCTGTTCTTTACAAACAGAAAAAACAATCACATTACTATCTCAGTGCAACAGATGCTCTAGTAGCCCTGAGTTCTCTGTTTCTGGGGGACTCAGGATTCAGCCCTCTTCTGAAACAGATGACGAGGCTCAGGCTAGGCTTGAGAAAGATCCCCACTTGGGGTCACAAGCTTTTCAAACCTCCTCTGATACTAAGCTCCTGCTGACTTCTCTGAATCTAAACATCTTTATCCTGGAGGGGGTACAGGACCATGTCCACACCCTGAGGTGACTGTCCAATGAGAAAATCCAACAAGAAATGACTCAGTTACTATTTGAGTTACAACCTGACTTTTTTTTTTTTTTTGCAGTACTGGGGTATAAGGGCATTCTATCTCCAAGCTACACCCCCAGCCTTATTTTTTATTTTGAAACAGGGTCTCACTAAGTTGTGGAGGGCCTCATTAAATAGCTAAAGCTGGCCATGAACCTGTGTACCCAGAAGCATTCTACCTTCCAGCTAAAATCCCAGACCAATTCTGCTTTTTATTTGGAAATAGGATCTTGCTAGGTTGCTGAGGGCCTCGCTGGGTTGCCGAGGCTGGCTTTGTACTTGGAATCCTGTCTCAGCCTCCCAAGTACTGGGATGACAGATGTGTACTAGGATGTCAGGCCCCCCCCCCTTTCTTTTTGGTGGTACTGGGGTTCCTGGAAGCCCTTCTACCTCTGGGCTACACTCCCAGACCTATTTTATATTTTTATTTGGAAACAGGGTCTCTTAAGCCAGCGTGGCTGGCTTCGAACCTGCGCGATCCTCCTGTCTCTGCCTCCCAAGTGTGGGGATTACAAGCGTGCACCACCATGCCCAGCATGTCAGGGCTTTTTTAACTGAAATAGGGTCTCTCACACCGGGCGTGGTGGCACACGCTTGTAATCCCCGCGCTTGGGAGGTGGAGACAGGAGGATCACGCAGGTTCGAAGCCAGCCGCATTAGCTTAAGAGACCCTGTTTCCACATAAAAAAGTATTAAAAAAAATAGGTCCGGGAGTGTAGCTCGTGGGAGTGTAGCCCAGAGGTAGAAGGGCTTCCAGGAACCCCAGTACCACAAAAAGAAAAGAAAAGAAAAGAAATAGGAATAGGGTCTCACTAAGTTTTGGAGGGCTTAAATTGCTGAGGCTGGCCATGAATCTGTGATCCTCCTGTCTCAGCCTCTCAAGTGCTAGGATTACAAGCCTGGGCCATCATGCCTGGGTCTCAAGGTATCATCTTATCAGAGTATCCATCCATTGTGTGTGTGTGTGTGTGTGTGTGTGTGTGTGTGTGTGTGTGTGTGTTACCAGGGATGGAACCCAGGGGCTTTTCTACCTCCAGGCTATACACCCAGCCCTATTTTATATTTTATTTGGAAACAGGGTCTCACTAAGTTGCTGAGAGCATAAGTAGCTGAGGCTGGCTTCCAACCTGTGCGATACTCCTGTCTCAGCCTCCCAAGTGCTGGGATTACAAGCATACGTCACCACACCTGGCTTCACCCAGCCTGTTTTAATTTTTTATTGTGAAACTAGGTCATGTTAAATTTCTGACAGCCTCACTAAGTTGCTTGTGTAGGCCTTGAATTTGTGTACCCAGAAGCATCCTTCCTTCCAGCTAAACTCCCAGACCAAATTTGAATTTGTGTATCTTCTAGTCTTGCTCCTAAGTACATGGATTACAGGCACGAGCCACCATGCCTGGTTTCCTGCATTCTTAAAACACTCAGCTCATTTCTTTTCATTTTGTGTTTATCATTGAGTCCTGAGGTAATTACTATGACCTTTGACTATGAATAATCATTCATTCAACAAAACCTTATGAACAGCATCCTCTGTGATCACCCATATTCTTGCTACTAAGCAGATCTCTGGGCCTTACTTTGGATGTACTAAAAAGTTTTGGAGTACAGGATCAGTAAACTCTGAGGATTAAAACTAAAAATTATGGTTCAGGGCTGGGCTTAAGAAAAAGGTTAGAGATAAATTTGTAAGCTGGTCTAAACTCTGGTTAGACTTGACATTAAGATACATCTCATCTTCACATCTAGAGAATGATATTCACAAATTTGACAGTCTTCCTTCCAGATCGCTGGACCCAGAGTGATGGATTGTTTCAACATAACATCAAATGCATCACAGTGACATCTATGAAGAAGGAATAGAAGGGTGTCCTGTATAGGTAATCTAGAAAAACCCAGACTGTTCTAGAAGGAGATGTGTATTTACCATGTCATACTCCTGGGAGACTGGAGGGATGATGTCTGAATCCCTGGAGGAATGATGGCTCTATTTTTTCCTGAAGCACTCCTTCAATATTAGAGTCTTGAATTCAAATCTTCCCTGATGTAGATGATGTAGATTCTTTTTTTTTTTAATTTTTAATTGGGGCACTGTATTCATACATCATAGTGGGATACATACTTTTGTAGACATACATGCACACATTGCCCAGTCAGCCCCCACCCAATCCCCACCCCATTCTCTCCCTATCCCTACCTCCCATGCTTGGCTTAGTGATTGACATCTAGTATTATAGCAATTTATCAAAAATTAAAAATGATAATCTCACGTAACAGTTTCATTTGTCTGATACCAAGCTTTTGATGACTTAAAGATAACATTTCAATATTTCTTTTTGCTTTCTTTCTTACCAGAGAATATTTTTTTTTCTTTTCTTTTTTTTTAGGTGAAACTATCATATATTTATATATTTATTTTTCAGAAAAAAAATCTATCCTAATATGGAATATGGACTCTAGGTACCCACAATGATCTTGAAAAAGAACAAAGCTAGAAGATGTATATTTTCTGATTTCAAACCATATAAAGCTACAATAATTGAAACAGTGTAGTACTATTCTAAAGGCAGATATATAAACCATTGGAGTTAAATAAAAGCCTAGAGCTAAATTCTTCCCTATATTGTCAAGTTATTTTTGACAAGGTTTCCACGAACATTTGGTGGTGGAAATAATAATCTTTTAACTAAATATTGTTGAAACATAATAATTACATTGAAAAGAATAAAGTTGGACCCTTACCTAATCCCATATACAAATATTAACTCAAAATAGATAAAAGACCTAAATATAAATCTTAAGACTATAAACTTTTAGGAGAAAATCTGGGTCATAAAACCTCACAACATTGAAATTGGCAGTGATTTCTTGGATATGATTTCAATGGCACAGGCAACAGAAGAGTATACAAACTCCCTAAAAAATAAAAAAAAATTGTATATCCAAAGACAATGTAAACAGAGTTAACAGTTACTAATAGAATGGGATAAAATATTCCCAAATGCTATATCTGAAGGTATATTAATATTCCAACTAGAAATCCTAAAAATTAACAATAAAGGCAAACAATACCCTTTAGAGATAGGTAAAAGACTAACATAAATAATGAATCTCCACAGAGAACCAATCTTAGTTGTCTGTTGGATGGAAAGTAATGTTTCTCTAGTTCTGATGTATGTTACCTATTTCTTCTTTGTAGTTAATCTCTTTGAGTATTTTCTCTAGTGCTGGTTTTGAAGACACAAATTCCTTCAATTTCTGTTTGTCATGGAAGCTTCTTATTTCTCCATCTAATTTGATAGAAAGTTTTGCTGGGTAGGAAATTTTTGGCTGGAAGTTGTTTTCTTTCAAAATTGGGAATATGTTACTCCAAGCCCTTCTGGCTCTCATAACTTGGTTTGGGAAGTCTGGAGTGATTCTAATTGGTTTGCCTCTGAATGTCACTTGGCCCTTTGCTTTTGTTGCCTTTAAAATTCTCTGCTTGGCTTCCACATTGGTCATTTTGACAATTATGTGGCGTGGGGATCCTCTTCTCCGATCCTGTCTAAAGGGAGTTCTATACGTTTCCTGGACCTGCGTATCGACCTCTTGCTCTATGTCTGGAAAATTTTCTGCTATTACTTCCTTGAAGAGATTGTTGATCCCTTTGGTTTCACTTTCTTTTCCCTCCTCTATTCCAATTATTCTTAGGTTAGCTCTCTTAAAATGGGCCCATATTTCTTCAATATCAGATTCCTGCTGTCGGATATTTTTTCCTAGATTAGAAACTATGCGTTCATTTTTGGAATGATCATCTTCTAAGAGCGAGAGTCTGTTCTCCATGTGTTCTAATCGGTTGTTTGTGCTTTGAATTGAGGCCTTTACTTCATTAATTGCATCCTTTATCTCTTTTTGGCTCTCTCTGAGTTCTTTTCGAAGCACCTCTATTATTTCTACAGTTATTTTCCTGATTTGATCTTCTAGAAATCTCTGATTTTCTGTTTTATCGGGTTCTGATGTTGTGGGGTTGTGAGCATTCATTGCTCCAGTATTATTCCTCTTTCCCATGATTTCGGAAGTTTGTGCCTTCTCTGGGTTCTTCCCTTGGGTCACTATGACTTCACTTAAGGTGCTCTGGATCTCGAGTCAGTAGTATCTCAGACCCCACTACTCCTTTACTGGGTTGTATCACAGAGTCTCCGACCCAGAGAGTCGATAGAGGCTGCTTTAGACCGTGGGGGGTGCCAGGTTGCACGTTCTCCTATGGTGTGATATCACTGCCACCGCCCCTCTCCCACTGGGTCAGGTCCCAGTGAGTACAGTACTGGGATTTCTCCGCTGTGGCCCACAATTTGACTCACTGTTCTTGAGTACGCAGATGTAGCTCTACTGAATTCGGTAAATTCGGGGCTGTTGCTGCCGGTGGCAATATGGCGCCGCTGCTACGCCCTCGGCAATGGGGCTGGCGTTTTTTTTTCTTGGTTTTGATTTCCACTCTGAATCCCTGCAGCGTGTGCTGAGCTCAGCCACTGGGAGCTTTAGATGCCCTCTGCGCCGAGAAATCCCGCCTGGCTGTTCCGCAGCGGCTCCCCTCGGCTTGCTGTGGCCATCCCGTGAGTTTGCCGCTGCCGCCAGCAGTATGGCGCTGCTGCCGCGACCTCGGGCGGGAAGCCGCGTCCTCGGGAGTGAGGATCTCCTCTGTGGCTCTGTTCTCAGTCCGCTTTCTCTCTGGAGCCTGGTGATTTTTTTTGTTTCTCTGGTGATGTTATTTTCTGGCTTTGAAAGGCGCTGATTTTGTGGTAATGGAGATTTGTTGTTAGTAGGGCTCCTAAGCCCCGCTTTTCTCAGTCGCCATCCTAGATTCTTTTTTTTGACATTTTTGCCACAGTCTAGGACAATTGAAATGGGAGGCATTGGGGCTTAGAATGGGAGGAAATCACTTTCAAAACATATGGTATTGTTATATAAAGCTTTAGTATATATCACAAGTTATTTTGAATGTATTATTTTGGTCATAGAATTATTACTATCTTAATATTCTTAGATTGATATAACTAATTAAGCACATTAATGGATCATTTTAACTAGTTTTGAGATTGTCATAGTTTGAAATCATGTTGTTCCTAATTATTTTGTGGTAGGTGTTATATTTGTTATATGTAAAAATATTTTCACTCTTAAGAGTAAATATTTTGATCTCCTAATTATGTTTAAATCTCTGTTATTATCTTAACTTTTTAAAATTTAAGTATATATTTGATGTTAAGTCATTATTGTGAACATAGAGATGTTGTTTTTAATTTGCCCTGACATGTCTGTTATTTTAAAGGGGATGTGTATTTTCACAGAACACCTGTGCTACCAGCTTTGAAAGCGCAGAATGCAACACCTCTCTTGGAGAAACATAATAAAGATCAACTGTCTTCTCATCTTTATGATGTGTGTGACCATGTCAGTCTGTATTGCTTATTTGCAGTCAAATAATATTGCTGTTTAACAGGGATCTGAGTTTTTTTTTTTTTGGCCCAATATCTTGAACAAACTTCTGAATTCTGAAAAGAAATTTTGAATTCCATTTCATGTAGGAAAAATAGACAAGGTAGCAAATCCTAAGCTAGACCTTTGAAGGAGGAAACACAGGGAAGACATTCATGTAGTAAAACCAGAAAAACAGAAAGAAGCAAATATGCTAGACATGGTGGTCCATACCTGTAATCACTTGGGAGGCTGAGACAGAGGATCACAGGCTCTAGGCCAGCCACAGCAACTTAGCAAGACTGTTAGCAACTTAGGGAGATTGTTTCAAAGCAATAGAAATTCCAAGCCTTTGATCCATCTTGAATTGACTCTTGTGCAGGGTACAAAAGTGGGCTTAATTTCTAATTTCCTGCATATGGTTAACATGGTTTGGCAACATCATTTGTTGAACAGACTTTTTTCCAGTGTATGTTTTTGGCCCCATTGTCAAAAATCAATTGGCTGTAAGTGTGTGGACGTGTTTCTGGATCTTCTATTCTCCAGTACCATGCTGTTTTTATTATAATGGCTTTGTAGTATAGTTTAAAGTCAGGTATTGTGATTCCTCCTGCATAGTTTTTGTTGCTGAGAACTATTTTGGCTATTCTGGGCTTTTTGTTGTTCCAAATGAATTTAAGTACTGATTTTTCTATGTCTGTGAGGAATGATCTTGGTAATTTAATGGTCATTGACCAGAAGAGACCTTGAGGTTCCTTGAAGAGGGCATAGGTCCAACATTGCAATACATAAGCACAGATAAACACTTTCTCAACAAGACCCCAAAGGCACAACAAACAAAAAGGCAAATCAATATACGGGATTGCATGAAACTGAAGAGCTTCTGTACAGTAAACTGTCAAGAACCTCAGTGGAGAGCCAACAGAATGGGAGAAGATTTTTACCACCTACTCCTCTGATAGATGACTAATATCTAGAATATACAGAGAACTCAAGAAACTCAACACTAAAAAAACAAAAGAAACAATCCAATAAAAAATGGGCAAGCAAATGAAATAGACACTTCACGAAGAAAGAAATTCAGGCCCTGGGCTGGACCGCGCGTAGCACATCAGGCCCTGGAGAAACCGGGCCCAGTACCCTGGGTCTCAGACGGGGGTCGCGCGGGGCACGCCAGCCGGGGCCCGGGTTGTGGGACTCTGGGCCCCAGATCGGACCACGCATAGCATGCCAGACCCCTGGAGAAACTGGGCCCAGTACCCTGGGTCCCGGGCAGGGGTCTCATGGGGCATGCCTGCCGGGGCCCGGGTCGCGGGACTCTGGGCCCCAGGCTGGATCGCGTGTAGCATGCCAGACCCCTGGAGAAACCAGGCCCAGTTAGACCCTGGGTCCCGGGCAGGGGTCAGGCGAGGCACGCCAGCCGGGGCCCGGGTCGCGGGACTCTGGGCCCTGGGCTGGACCATGCGTAGCACACCAGACCCCTGGAGAAACCGGGCCCAGTAAGACCCTGGGTCCCGGGCAGGGTTCAGGCGGGGCATGCTGGACCCCGGAACAACCAGGGCCCGGGTTGCAGGACTCTGGGCCCCAGGCGGAGTAGTGTGGAGCACGCTGGACCCATGGGGAAACTGACCGGGTCACAGTGCTACTGAGTGCCTGATCCCACTACCTCCTCAAACCACATATACTGTCTTCTCTTATTTAAAAAAAAGGAAAAGAAAAAGAAAAAGGAAAAGGAAAAATATCAGAGAGGGGTTAAGAAAGCCATGGTGGATGCCAGGACACTGGAGATGCAGACAAAACTTATCCAAATGCACTGGAACTTATGGAAAAATTCCCCGTGAAGGAGGACTGCTGTTTCTCTATATTGTTAAGAATCTTGGACATCACCTGTAAGGAGAGATTTTAGCAGAGACCAAAGAGAAAGGCGGTGTTGAAAGCAGTCTCTGTGATGGTGGTGGAGACTTGTATTCAGGAGAAGCAGAAATCGGATCCTACCAACCTTATTTTATTTGAGAAATTACACCAAATGTCGAATGCTACCGTCACGCATGCTTAGGAACACTGGACAACATTCAGAGTGGAAAAAGAGCTTGGGAAGGATTTGAAATGGTGGAGGCAGTGGCAATAGCAGTGGCCAGTACTCAGGGGAGGCAGAGATCTGATGCATCACACCTGGAACCTTTGAAATAATAACTCCAGAGGCAGAATGTTACCACCACACACCCTCGAGAACGTGGGACAATTGGTTGGGTGAAGAGGGTGCTTGGATTAGAGCCTGCTGAGGGGTGAGGCCGGCGACGAACACAGCAAAGCTGGGATTGGAGCCTGCCGTGAGGCAAGGCCAGTGCTGGGGCCTTCAAGGCCGGGATCGGACCCTGCCAAGGTGTTAGGCCGGTGCCAGGGCCAGCAAGGCCAGGATCAGAGCTCACCGTGAGGAAAGGCTGGTGCTGGGGCCTCTGAGGCCCGGATTGGAGACTGCTGAGGGGTTAGGCTGGTGCTGGGGCCAGTGGCCAGCATCGGAGCCTTCCGTGAGGCAAGGCTGCTACTGAGGCCTCCGAGGCCAGTATCGGAGCCTGCCGAGTGGTTAGGCCAGTGCCAGGGCCAGCGAGACCGGCATCGGAGTCTGCCATGAGGCAAGGCTGGTGCCGGGGCCTCCGAGGCCAGGATAAGAGCCTGCCAAGGGGTTAGGCTGGTGCCGAGGCCAATGGCCGGCATCGGAGCCTGCCGTGAGGCAAGGCCACTACTGGGGCCTCCGAGGCTGGGATCAGAGCCTGCCAAGGGGTTAGGTCGATGCCGGGGCCAGTGGCCAGCATTGGAGCTTTCTGTGAAGCAAGGCCGGTGCTGGGGCCTCTGAGGCTGGGATAAGAGCCTGCCGAGGGGTTAGGCCGGTGCCGGGGCCAACGGCTGGCATCAGAGCCTTCCGTGAGGCAAGGCCGCTACCGAGGCCTCCGAGGCCAGGATCGGAGCCTGCCGAGGGGTTATGCCGGTTCTGGGGCCAGCGAGGCCAGCATTGGAGTCTGCCATGAGGCAAGGCCGGTGCTGGGGCCTCCAAGGCCAGGATAAGAGTCTGCCGAGGGGTTAGGCCAGTGCTGGGGCCAATGGCTGGCATCGGAGCCTGCCGTGAGGCAAGGCCGCTACTGGGGCCTCCGAGGCTGGGATTGGAGGCAGCTGAGGGGTTAGGCTGGTATCGGGGCCAGCGAGACCAGAATTGGGGCCTCCTATGAGGCAAGGCCACTGCTTGAGCCAGTGAGGTCTGGATCAGTCCACCGGGTAGCCAGGCCACTACTGGGGCTGTCAAGAGTGGGATCGGTACTTGCAATGCAGCATGCACGGAGAAATATCGCAGAAAATAAAAATCAGATGCTTCCCCTAATCAGCAAAAACTAGGAGGAAAGGGGCAACAGGAAGATGTCGAGCTATAGAAAGGGCCCTGTCGTGAAGCAACTAAGGTGACCAATCAGAGGGTATGGAATAGGGGAGGATGGAGCCTCTTTAAAATGCAGGAGGTACATAAACAAATGTATCAAAAGTTAATCACCAAACAAGCATGGGATTGAGGGAGAGGGAGGGAATGGGATGGGGGCTGGATGAGGGCTAATTGGATGATGTGTGCTTGTATATCCTCTCAAGTCTTGTACTCCAATGTGATATATGATTACATATGCACCAATTAAAAAATAAAAAAAGAAATTCAAATGGCCCATAAATGCACGAAAAAATGCTCAACATCATTGGCAATCAGAAAGATGCAAATCAAAACTACCCTTAGATTTCACCTTACCCCAACTACAATGGCAATCATTCAAAACACAAACAACAACAAATGCTGGTGAGGATGTGGAGAAGTGGGAGCTCAAACATTGTTGGTGGGATTGCAAATTAGTGCAACCACTTTGGAAAACAGTATGAAGAATCCTCAGAGGAATGGGAACGAATCTACTATTCAATCCAACAATACCACTTTTGGGAATCTACTCAAAAGAAAGGAAACCAAACTACCAGACTAATGCATGTGTATCTATGTTCATAGCTGCACAATTCACCATAGCCAAAGTATGGAACCAGCAAGATGTCCATCAAAAGATGAATTAAAAAACTGTGGGATATGTACACAATGGAATTTTACTCAGCCATAAAAACCACAACTGCAGCATTGACAAGGAAATAGATGGATCTTAATGACATTATGCTAAGCACGATTAGTCAGTCACAAAAAGTAAGGAATCAGATGCTTTCCCTAATATGTGAAAGCTAAGGTGAAAGGGGTCATAGGAGGAACTCCAGGCGAAAAAAGATATCCTGTAAAGGAGCAAATACGACAACCTAACTGTGGGGATGGGAGGGGGGAGAAGGAAACTCTTTCAAGCGCACGAAGTACTTATTCATATCATGGTCAGCCACTAAGCCAAGCATGGGAGGGAGGGATGGGGAGGGTGTGGGGTGGGGAGTGGGAGGGGACTGACTGGGTAATGTGTGCATTTATGACTACACAAGTGTTTTATCCCATTCTGTTGTATGAATACAATGTACCAATAAAAATGTAAAATAAAATTAAAAAGTATTTTAAAAAATAATAGAAATGTCTAGAAGTCAGTTGTTGTCCTGAATACCTTTATTTCCAGAATTTGGGCAGCCGAGACAGGGGATTGCAGGGTCAATGGTAGCCTCAGCAACTTAGTAAGACCCTGAGTCAAAATAACAAGATAGGAATGGATAAAATATTTGGTACATTCTCTTAACAAAAGCAACTGTTATGCTTGTGTGTTAGGAAAGCCTGAGGTACAAGTAGTCCCCTTTCCACTTGGATGGGATACCGATAGTTCAGGAGTGTTTTGCATGATATCCTTATTTTTATTTATTTTTATTTTTACTGATGCATTGTAGTCCTACATCTTAATGCAGTACAAAATGGTAGAGGCATACATACACACATCACTCATTTAGTCCTTACCCAATTCCCACCCCACTTCCTCTCTCCACCCTCCTTCCAGTGATGAACTTTGATAAGCTTGTTAACGTACACCATGTACATTAGGGAGTTTTCCTCCACCACCCCCTCAGTGAGGTCGCCTTATTTACTCATCTATAGTTTCTCCTTCTCCATCTCGAGTTCCTCCTATGACCCATTTTCTCCCCTGCTTCCGCATAATAGAAAGAGCATCCAATTTCTTTTTGTGACTAATCTCACTTAGCATCCTGTTTTCCAGTTTCATACATTTCCCTGTAAATGACATAATTTTGCTCTTTTTTATGGCTGAGTAAAATTCCATTGTGTAAACATCTTATAGTTTTGTAATCCACTCATTTCTTGATGGACATCTTGGCTGGTTTCATAGTTGGGCAATGATGAATTGTGCAGCTATGAACATAGATACTCACGCATTCGTTTGGTAGCTTGGTGTTCATTCTTTTGGGAAGATACTCGGAAGTGGTATTGCTTGATCCTACAGTAAGTTTGTATTCATTCTTCTGAGAATCCTCCATACTGTTTTCCAAAGTGGTTACACTAATTTGCAATCCCACCAACAATGTATTAGAGCTTCTACTTCTCCACATCTGATCAATCACAATTTCTTTCTGCCTTAGAAGTCCTTTTATTTTCAGCACTGATTCCCACTTACTGTAATCCTGAAAGCCAGAAGGTGAGTAACTGTGATTAGATGATCCACTCACAACCAATTTTTTTAATAGAGGCCACTTGGATTTGGGAATCTGCTGAGAGATGAGGTGAAGCAGCGGCAGCTTCAAGTGCTTCCTGACCACATGGTTGTAGGGATCCGCTGGCCCTTTGCTGTGGAGTGGGCTCCAGTCCTGGCCTTGCTGTGGAGTGGAAGTGGGCCCGATGTGGGCCTCACTGTGGAGCAGACCCCCATCCCCAACACCATGAGGAGGATGTCTACAGAAGTTCCCATTTTTTCTTCAATATTTAAAAATAAAACAGTACATGTCTTTTGTAGAAGCTGGGAGCCCAAGTACACAATAGCAATGAATTTGATCTCCCCACTGAGAGCAGAGGCCCACAGGATCTGCTGCTCCGAGCGCACCACGGCCCCCAGTATGGCATAGAGAAGCGGGCAGCCAGAAGCACCGAGGCCACCGGGATACACGGCGTGGTGATTGCCCCAATCAGATATTAAATAAAAATCTGTTGTCCAAGGTTTCTCAGAGGAATACATGTCCTATTTGGGTGCTGCCGACTGTTGCTGCTGCAACCGCCATCTTGGCCAGAAGTCTAGCCTTACTATTCAGAGAGGAAAAATCTCTGAGGAAATGAGGCTTGCACACATCTCTTGCTCTTCTCTCCAGTGGTTTGTGAGAGGCATTGAGCCTGTATTGAGTGATAATAAGGGCAATATTAATTGCTAATAAGAACAAGCTTTTATACTTAGGCAGAAGAATAAAATCCTTTTCTCTTTATCTAAGCCATTAGCCAAGAGCTGCAGCCAAGGTTGACCTTGGTCAGCTAAAAGTTGGGTTGTTAGCCCAGCTGAACACGGCATGTTCAAACAGACACCTGCACTTAGAAAAATAATTATATAGACTCTCAGTTTAGACTTAAAGGCTAAAAAGCAAGCTATATTTACCCAATATTACTTACTAATAAAAATAGGTATAGACCCAAACCTCTATACTTTAAAAGACTATATTCCTGTGTCTTTCGTTTCTTTATTATAAAACAAGTTTTCAACATAGTAACTTCTAGCAGATAGAGATAAGCTGAGAACTCACCAAGGACACAGTGAACAATATATTCTTCAAGAATATAAATAAAACAAAGTACTAGTGAGGGCTTTTACCATGCAGCCCCCTGACCTTGCTAACCAAATAACACATTTTGATCAGTAATGTCAGAGATATCTATCTCTGTGAGGATGAACAAAGAAGGCTAACAGAAAAGGCTTACACAACAGAGATAACAGGCGGACCTACACCTGCTTTGGGTGAGAAAAGAGGACTATTGGCTAAGCAGGATGGGAGAAATGAGATAACAAATTCTTATGTTAAAAGTTTTGTGTTTAGAGACCTCAGTTTCTGACTTTCAGGGCACTGCACTGTGTCACCTCTGATGTAGTGCTCTAATTGCTTTGCCCCCTCTTTCTACCTGTAATAATAAAACTTTGCTTAAGCTTGCAGCAGTGCAGGAACAAAAACCCAAAATGACATCCCAAACTGTTTGTACAACTCTAAATAACCCTAATGAAATAATATAAACTACCCATCCTCCCTCCATAGGCAGAGGGGAAGAGTACCTTAATTTCTTGAGCAACTGGTCTACGTTTACTCATGCCCTGGTGCCTGGCAATGATGAAAAATCCAAGTGCTCTGCTCTTAACACTGCTGGAGCCAATGTCTGGGGGACTGTGGATGGGACAGCTTTCTTGTCATCTTGTCTGGTTATTGGAGTGGCACATGTGCCCTCATATAATTGGCTAATCCTTTCACTCTGACATTCCAAAATCCACCTCAGCCCCCACCATCCACTGGAGCAAGTCCAGGTGAAGTGCTCCTAAGGGCCATTTGACCCTCAAAGACATGTAGATGCCACTGGGTTTTTAGAGGTGTGCTAAATGTATTTAAGCCTGGAATCCAGATTGCTGCAAGATTTGAATCTGTGTTTTGGTGGTCAACATTTAATAATAATGTAGATTGATTATATAGATTAGAAGCCAAACGTGGTGGCGCACACTTGTAATATCAGTACTTGGGAGGCTGAGACAGAGCAATCACAGGTTCATGGCCAGCCTCAGCTACTTAGTGAGGCCCTCTGCAACTTAATGAGACCCTGTTTCAAAATAAAAAATAAAAATTTTTCTGGGGGTATAGCTTGGAAGTAGAATGCCCCTAGGTTCAATCCCCGGTACCACAAAAATAATTTTATCTATTAGAAACAAAAAAGATTTATAAATTATACAGAGGATACAGTGAAAGGTATAGCAGAACAACTAGATGCCACCAGCATAAAATCCATTACCCTTAGATATGATAGTGGCTGGAAAGGGGTAGTTTGTGTTATGATCAGTATTCGGTGTTGTACTTCAGTCCCCAAAAACACAGCCTCCAGTGTACCATCACTAAAGCCTCACAGGGATTAAACACCTTAGCACATGAGCTAGCTGAAATTCTAAAATTGATGACCCCTTTATCAACCGAATGGAGCACTGGTTTGGAAAACAGAAAGGGATGGTGGTATCAGTAGTCACTTCATTAATCATCATTTTAGGAGCAATGATGACACTTGGGCGCTGCATTATTCCTTACATAGGAGGCTTAATCCAGAGACTAACTGAAACCACCCTTACTAAGCATTTCTTACTCTCTCATTTCTCCAACACTCAAAAGAAAGCTCGGGATAGAGGCCTGGCTATCAAAAAGAGTAAGTTTAAAACCTTTTGTTCTGTGGAATGGCCATCTTTTGGAGTTGGATGGCCATCCCAGGGATCTTTTTCCCCAGATCTTGTCACCAAAATCAAGGCAGTTATTGCCCGTCCTGGTAGCCAGGGCCATCCTGACCAACTCCCCTATATCTTGGTCTGGGAGGATTTAATTCAGAAGCCGCCCTCTTGGCTCCAGCCCATATTGCAGGCCACTATCTTAGTCACCCCAACCCTGGTGGTCCAAGGAACCCAAGCCAAGAAGGCTTGGAGTCAGGGGACTCCCACCTCTAAACCTCCTAGGGAGAAGCCTCCAACTCTGGTTCTCCCAGAAAGCTCACCTTTATATCCTTCTCTACTAGACATAGAGATAGTATGGCCACCCCCGTACGCCCATGTGGGCCAGGCACCCAGTGCACCTACCGAAGCCCCCTCCTCAACTTCTGCTCTAGGAACTGATACCCACGGGAGGAGTCAAAGACCGAGGACCCAAGCTCAAGGGCTCCAGGAGCAAGGAGGGGAAGAGGAGCCCACCTCTTCTACCTTGGAAGAGGGAGTCTCAGTTCTCCCGGTCCAGGCCATAGGGCAAGGTGGGCCTGACGGGGCACAGCAATATCAATACTGGCCCTTTTCCTCCAGTGATCTCTACAATTGGAGAACCCCAAACCCACCTTTTTCTGAAGACCCTAAGTGTCTTATAGGTTTAGTAGAATCCATCATGCATACCCACTGTCCCACGTGGGATGATTGCCAGCAGCTGTTGAAGACACTCTTCACCACGGAGGAAAGAGAGCATATTCTCAATGAAGCACGGAAGAACATTCTAGGTGAAAATGGGAGACCCACAACACTTCAGTCAGAAATCGATGACACATTTCCTCTCAAACGCCCGGACTGGGATTTTGGGACTGCAGCAGGTAGGGAGCGTCTCCGAGTATACTGCCAGACTCTGATTGACCTGTCTCCAGGCGGCTGCTCGATAGCCCACAAAATTTTCTAAGGTAAAAGCTGTTGTTCAGGGGGAAACTGAAAGCCCAGCCACATTTCTTGAAGTCTTTATGATGCCTATAGGTAATATACCCCCATAGATCCAAAGGCGGAGGCCCATAGGTCAGCAATTATACTCTCTTTTATTAGTCAGGCAGCCCCAGACATTAGAAGAAAACTAAGTAAACAGAAGAATATAGGGGAACTAACCATTGGGGAAATGATGCAGATGACGGAAAAAGTATTCAGCACTAGAGAAACTCAAGAAGAAAAAGAGGAAAGATTAAGGAAAGAGGATAGAGAGATTCAGGAAAAGCATAGAAGGGAAGACAGGGAATTTCAAGCCAAAGAGAATCGGAAGCAGCAGAGGGAGATGGCTTGAATTTTCCTAGCAGGGGTAAAGGACAGGAGTGAGCTCCAGCCAAAAACTGGAGGCTTTGCCCCAAGGTTGGATAGAAACCAGTGTGCATTATGCAAAGGTTTCGGACACTGGAAGAATAATTGCCCAAAAGGAAGAGAAAGAAGCAGAAGGGAAAATTATAACTTTAGACGGGAGAGAGAGAGAGAGAGAGAGAGAGAGAGAGAGAGAGAGAGAGAGAGAGAGAGAGCGAGCGCAGTAGAACAGGCCAAAGTTTTCCTAGCAGGAAAAGAAAACTGAGGGAGTCGGGGCTTGTCTCCCCTCCCCGAGTCTTGGGTAACCTTATATGTGGAGGGGAAACCGGTGGGGTTCATGGTGGACACAGGCACACAGTATTTGGTATTAAACCAGCCTTGAGGAGAGCTAAATAATCAGAAAATAAGTATTTACTGGTGTTAGTGGATACCTTTTCGGGTTGGGTGGAAGCTTTTCCTACAAAGAGGGAGATAAGCCAGGTAGTAGCTAAGGCATTATTAGAAGAAATAATCCCCCGGTACAGGATCCCAGAAATAATAGGGTCAGACAACAGCCTGGCTTTCGTTAGTAGAGTCCTACAGGGACTGGCCCAAGCAATGGGGTTCGATTGGAAATTGCATTGTGAATATAACTCCCAAAGCTCCAGGCAGGTAGAGAGAATGAATCAAACTTTAAAGGAGACCTTAACAAAATTGGTAACAGAGACTGGCGATGACTGGGTAACACTCCTTCCTTTAGCCATCTTCCGGGTCCAGAACTCTCCTTATATACACGGCCTGACTCCCTTTGAAATTATGTATGGGGCACCTCCCCCCATCATTCAGCGTGTTCTAGCTGCACAACAGATAATCTGGCCCCAAATTATCTAACTGTGCTGCAGGCCCTGTCTACGGTCCAGCAAACAATTTGGCCATTAATATAAGCTTACCACAATCAAGATGAAGTTCCAAGCCCGGAACATGGAATAGTCCCTGGAGATATGGTGTGGGTCAAGCGGCACCAGTCAAAAACCTTAGAACCAAGATGGAAGGGACCTTATGTTGTGTTGTTTGCTACTCCCACTGCTCTAAAGGTTGACGGTATTGGACCCTGGGTGCACTACTCTCACGTGTGGAGGGCTCACATTGACAAGCAAAAGAAGAACAAAGAGGAGTGGAACGTAAAACAGCACCCCACCAATCTGCTAAAGCTACACTTCTCCCAGAAGTCCCACGATGACAGCTTACCTGCGCCTTCTCCTAATCTGCGGGATCTTGAGGCATACTGCCAACGCTTTACTTGACATCAACCCACACCAGCCGGTAAAACAGACCTGGGTACTAAGGAGCGGAGTAACTTTTACGGAATGGATTTCCACCTCCAAAATTGCTCCTCTTGGAACTTGGTTCCCTGAATTATATTTTTATTTAGAGACCGTATTTAATGGGAAATCAAGCCAGGAGATAGCGAGGGCTCTTCCAGATGCCATGGAACACTTACTGATTATTAGGATTCAAGAGACCATGAGAAAAAATGGGTTCTTTGTTTGCCCAGGATTTAAAACCGGGGAGTGGAAACGGAGATGTGGAGGAATAGGAGACCTGTACTGTGCATCATGGGACTGTGTTATTGCTAATGATGGACAAACTAAACAAAAAACAACTCCAGGTCTTATATCAGTGAATTTTATCTGTCCTTATGTTCAAAATTCAGCCTGGAAGGATAATAATGTGGTCAAGATCACCTTCACTGATAAAGGTAAATCAGAAACTGGGTGGGTTCCCGGGCTAACCTGGGGCTTAACGCTCGACCAAACACCCCGGCGTGGTGGTGTTCTCCAGATACTTCTCAAAATAGAACCAGCTTATGAGCCTGTACCAGTTGGCCCAAATACGGCCTCAGACCAGCTCCTGCCCCCACCTCTAAGACAAATATTACCATTACCATGCCCCCCAGACCCATTATGGGGGATGCTTGAGGCCATGTATAATACTTTAAACCAAACGGCCCCAAACCTTACTGAATCCTGTTGGTTGTGTTATGAGTCCACGTTACCCTTCTATGAGGCCATAGGCATAAATAGCACCTTTACCATAAACTCTAAAGCACCCACAGACTGGAAGACTCAGCCAGTCGGATTAACTATAACCAAGGTAGAAGGCCAGGGCACTTGCATAGGAACAGTCCCAGAAAATAAAGTAAAACTTTGTGCCTCCATTGTCTCCTCCCCCACTTGGGGCAATAATGCGTGGATATCCCCTAAGGAAAATATGTGGTGTGCGTGTTCCCTTACCAGAGTTACCTCACATCTTTCTACTGCAATTTTCAGTGCCTCTCGGGAGTTTTGTGTCATGGTCATGATAGTGCCCCGCACACTTTACCATCCTGGAGACACTCTTCTCCAATATTGGGATACAAGAATCCAATGGAATCAACAGGGAGGGCACAATTCCATCTGAGTCTGGAGAGAACCCATAACTGCCATCACTATTGCCGTTCTATTCGGCATAGGCCTTGCCGGGGCAGGAACGGGTTTTGTGTCTCTGGCCACCCCAAAACAAGGATTTACCTCCCTAAGGGAAGCTGTAGATGAAGATTTAGACCGCATATAACAATCTATCACCTCCTTAGAAAAATCTCTAACATCTCTATCTGAGGTGGTCCTCCAAAATCGACAAGGATTAGACTTGTTATTTCTTAAGAATGGAGGGCTCTGTGCAGCTTTAGGAGAAGAATGTTGTTTCTATGCTGACCACACAGGAGTGATGTGAGATTCTATGTCTATACTAAGAAAAGGGTTAGACAAGCATAGAAAGGAACACGAATCACAACAAGGATGGTTCGAATCCTGGTTCAATTTCTCACCATGGTTGGTAACCCTCCTCACAGCCCTTGCTGGGCCTTTAATTATCCTACACTTCTCCTGTTCACAATAGGCCCGTGTATCCTTAATAAAGGAACACATTAACACCATTCAGCTTCTGGTCCTCAGGCAACAATACAATTTACTCCCTCCCACTGAGGATGATTCTTCAGTATGAAATAAGAAAAAGGGGGTAATGTAAGAGTATTGAGAGGGCCATCCCACTCCTCTTATAAAATTAAAATATTAGGATATAGAAGTTAACGTGTCTGGAACTTGTTTGAAACTTGTTTTTCTGTTAAGAATGTTTCCAAAGTGTCTGGAACTTGTTTTTCTGTTAAGAATGTTTCCAAAGTGTCTGGAACTTGTTTTTCTGTTAAGATGGCTGCACTTGTTTACTCTGTAAACCTATTGGCTGTATCCCAATGTGAACGCCCCTTCTGGGACTATAAATGTAAGGTCTGTTTTGGGACGAGGTCGAGCTCCGACCACTTGCCTGCTGTCTAAGAGGCTGAACATTAGCCCAGCCAGAAGGAAGCACTCCTCTGGTAGCTGCTGGACAATTCCTCTGAATGACAGTTAGGCTTGTGAAGGAGACTTGACCCTGGCTTGCCAGTAAGAGCTGTAGCGCAATAGACTCTGCTTGTGATTTACATCCTTGGTGTGTTCTACATTATTTGGGGAAGGGGCAACTCTCGGACCCTAACAAAAACACATGGCATTTTAAATTTCTATCCCATTATTTTACAATTAAAAACAACATGGAATAAATCAATTGCCTGCCAGCTGAGGAATGAGTAAACTGTGGTGCATGGCCTGGTATTAGCTTCCAGTAAAAAATTGCAAAGTATCTGGATGTGGTGGGATAACCCTTGTTATCCCAGTACTTGGGAGGCCAGAGACAGGAAGATCACAGGCTCAAAGCCAGTCTCAACAACTTAGTGAGACTCTCAGCAACCTAGTGAGACCTTATTTCCAAATAAGTTATAAAATTAGGCTGGGGATATACCTGGGAGGTAGAACATCTCTGGGTTTAATCCCCAGTACAAAAACAAAAATTGCAAAAGTGGCTAAATTGTGCTGCACTTGGGCAGAGAGATTACAGGAAGCCCCACCTGCTATACCTCAGTGCATTTCCTCTCCTTTTCTCTGTGACTTGGCTTTGGTATACAGGGTGGCTGTCTGCATCTGCATTTGAAGGAAGGCTGCTGCTGGCCTGTTGGCATAGCAACCCAGATAAGGAAGACCAGATATAGTACAGTAGAAAACCCTATTTAAGCCCCAAAAGTTTCGAGGATGGGTGAGTGCTCAGGTGGGATATTCTGCCACACCCCTTCTCCTGCACGGTGCTCTTCTCTTTCTCCCTTTCTCTGTAATTAAAAAAAATAACCTGCTTAAGTATTGGTGTTTTCTCTGGCTCTTATTTCTATATTAGCGAGGAAAAGAACCCACATCAACACCAAAAACCATACCAGTGCATCCATACAACCTTACACACTTGCCAAAGAAAAAAGAAATAATTTATTCATACTATAGCACAGATGAGTCTTAAATGCATTTCTCCTTGTGAAGAAAGCCAAATCCAGAAAGCTATGTTATACTGATGTAGGATAGAAATATGTAGGTAGAAAGAAAATAGACAAAATGGAAAAGTAAAATACAACTTTAATATAAGAGCCTGGAGCTGAAGTGCTTCAGTCTCTAGTCCACAAACAAGTTCTCTTTCCCAGACCTGACTCTCACATATTCCTGGGAAATCTGTGGATCCTAATGTTAACTAAAAGAAACTACAATTGCCTTGTGCATTGATAACAAGACAGATATGATATTTTGAGAAACTTATAATTTAGGACACTCCAGCTAGTCTGTCAATCGACTAATGAGGACCCCAATCAGCCTGAGGACCCTAAAGTTGACCAGACCACCAGAAACTGCCTTGGGGACTACTGGACTGAGATCATCCTCACACACCTCCTCCTCTAGCCCATCCCTCATAAAAGTCCCTGAACTCCTCAATATGCCTTCCTCTTCTTGAAGTGCCCCACATTCTCTCTTGAATATATATATTTCTTCTCTTTTCCTAAAATAAACCTCTGTCCATGTCTCCATTGGCCTGTGCTGAAATTCTTTTCCATCACATCACCAAGGACCCCTGCAGATCCTGAGTTCCTGATCTGAGGACTCATCCTGACAATGTCATTTAGGTAACATTTAGAAACAAGCAAAATTTTAGGCATAGACAATCAGAGCTTGCCCCAGAAAAGGATAAGCAGGGGTTTCCTATAAAGCAGAAGCATGAAAGAATTATTTCAGGTGATCAAACAGTTCTGTACAGAAATAGGGACGTGAATATATATAATTATTCAGTTGTGAAAAACCACCAATCTGTATACCACAAAGAGTGAATTGTATCCCTACTGAATTTAAAAAAATCAACCAAGTTGGCCATGCAAGATGGTGTGTGAGTGTGCACCTGCCTAATCAGGACACTCTCCTAGGGGATCCCCTGAGGATCACAGGTGGATCTCTTGGCTCCTCTGATACCACCTAGCATCGTCCAGCATTTGCTCTGAGGGATCTGGAGTGTCTGTAGGCATTTTTCTCAAGACCTCCCTAACACAGAAGAAGGGAAATAATTGAGCTGCTGGAGTCAAAGCGTCCTCACAGGGTCTCTTGTCCTACCCACTGTCTTCGAGGTGAGGAAGAAAGGGTTTTCTACAGACCTTGCCAACAGGAACAAGCCTCTGTCAGAATAGAGAATATTTTACCCTGTTCTGGCCACTGTGGTTCACAGCTCTGATGTGTGCTGACAAGCAGCCATTTGTCATTTAGAGGCCTGTTTTCTTTTCAGTTTTTTTTTAAAATAATTGTTGCAATGCAATCAGACATCATGTTGAAGTTCAGAAGCATAAAGGCACACAGCATTCATTAAGCCCTCCCCCAGGTCCCGCCCCCTCCACCCTCCTCCCCACCTGTCCTTAGAGGACATTATGATTGATGTTGATATGTCTGTGTATGTGAAGTGTTTCCCTCTACAATTCTTCCTCCCCCTCTCCTCCCTCAGTTAGGTCCCCTCCCTCTCACTCCACTCTCACTGCTTTGTCTAGGGTTTCTCCTGTGTCCCAGTTTCTCCCTAGCTTCCACATATGAGGGAAAACATCTGACCTTCACCTTCTGTGACTGACTAATGTCACTTGGTATCATATTCTCCACCGTTCTGTCCATTTCCCTCAAAGGACATCATTTTATTCTTCCTTAAGGCTGAGTAGAATTCCATTACATATATATCCCATAATTTTGTAATCCATTCATCTATTCATGAATACTTAGGCTGGTTCCATAGTTAGGCAATTATAAATTGTGCTGCTATAAACATAAGATAGGCCGGGTATGGTGGTACACACTTGTAATCCCCACACTTGGGAGGCAGAGACAGGAGGGTCGCGCAGATTCTAAGCCAGCCACGCTGGCTTAAGGGACCCTGTTTCCAAATTAAAATATAAAATAGGTCTGGGAGTATAGCCCAGAGATAGAAGGGTTGCCAGGAACCCCAGTACCACCAAAAGTAAATAAGTAAACATAAGATAGGCATATATTGCAGTACCACCAAAAGTAAATAAGTAAACATAAGATAGGCATATATTGCTATGGTAATCTAGTTTCAATTCTTTTAGGGAAGATACCTTCAAGCGGCACAGCTGGATCATCTGGTAGGTTCGTTCACATTCTTCTGAGGACTCTCCACACTGTTTTTCAAAGTGAGTGCACTAATTTTCCAGTCCCATGAACAATGTATCGGAGTTCCTACTTCACATTCTCACCAGCATTTATAATTGTGTTTTAATTGTTTGACATTCTAATGAGGTTAGGTGATATCTCAGAGTAGTTTTTATTTGCATCTGATTGCCAATGATATTGAACATTTTTTCTATATTTATTGGCCATTTGTATTTCTTCTTTTTGAAGCGTCTGTTTAGTTTACTTACCCATTTTTATTGGGTAATTTGTTTTTGTAGGGGTGAGATTCTTGAATTCTTTGGATATTCTAAACATTAGTCCTCTATCAGAGAAGTAGCTGGCAAAGATCTTCTCTCAAAAGCTTGTTTTCTTCTAAGGATGTTTTTTTTTAAAAAAAAAAACCCTAGGTACAATAATGTTTTTTATTCAGACTACTAATACAGGTAGATGCTATTGTTCCACAGCTAACAAAATATCCTCAAGATCTGGAGGGCAACTCCTCATTTAGTCACCATGCCTCATTTAAAAATCTACTCTGAATTCTAAGACTATTTCACCATGCACATGGATGGACTTCACATACACAATGTGAAAGGTTGAGTCTTCCTTGTTAAAATTCCAGATCCCAACCCTCTGGTGGTGGTTCATGGTGCTGCCACTGTATGTCCCTCCGTGTTCTCTCTAGTGGAAACATGTGTCCACCTTGAACTTGGAGGAGATCTGCATGATGTCAGGCTCAAGAGAGATGTGGGCAGCGTCCCTGGTACCATCCCTCCTGGGTAGGAATACCTTCTACTTCACCTTTTTGTGCTCATACCAGGCCTTTACCACCATCCCATCCCTCCTGGACCCAGCTCTTCAGTTGGTGAGTGTCCCCTCCGAGGCACAGTAGTGACCCTGCCACATGCTAAGTACGAAATGCCATTACTGTTCTCTCAGCTTCACTGCCCTGTGGAGAGTGGGGCGGTAAACAGAGAAACCCCAGGGGGCTTTGTGGGGACAAAATGGCCTAAGGAACAGTGGGTACAGTGGGAACCTAGGTGCAGTGGGTACCTAGGACCTAGTTCTTTATAAAGGGCTTCTGGAAAGGCTCTGGGTTTTCACATCACTTTTCTCTCTGCTCAAACTACAAACGTTCTCTGCCTCATGCTACAGCTGCCCATGGCCATCTATATTTGGAAAACAGGCATAATTTCCCATTTGTTCAGGAGGTTTGGAATTTCTCCAGGCTAGTGCACAAGAAATTCAGCTCTATTCTTTGACAAACACTGGAGAAGGAGTCATTGGGTCCAGGAAAGAGACCCTGAGCCCACTTAGTTACATGGGAAGTTTGTGTGGCTTTTTCTTTCAACAAATACAAATTAAGCATTAATAGTGTCCAGTCACTTTTCTATACACCCAACATACTTCAAAGCTTGACACAATGCAACAATTGCTGAGTCTCAGTTCTCTTTCAGGAGTCAGACGTTACAGTAGTCCTCACAGGCAGGTTGTGCCCATAGCAGGTTAACAGTGATGTCCTCCTGGCATCCTCTGAGTAGGCATCTTTCTATCTTGTGAGCAAGCTGGCAGACCCCAGGACCAGCTGAAAGGTGTCTGGATGTTAGGGCCAGGGACGTGGTTGAAACCAAGAGAGGGATATGTAGACTGTGGCTGGGGAGAGAATGACAGGACCCTGGGTCTCCTACATCCTATGACTTCTATAAAAGAGCAAAAGTCATGCAGCTTTCTCTGCAGGGGAGAAAGAAAATGAGTGGTGACAATTGGGTCCCAAAACCCCATGAAGGGGTGGAGAGGATGGGGCTCAGAGCCAGCTCCTGGGACGCCCACCCTCAGCACGTTCAGACCTCAGCTCTGCCTGCCTTCCTGCACTTTACATCCACACCCTCCCACCCACACCACAGAGGCCCACACCTGGAGGATGATGATCAACCTTCTCCCAAGTCTGCTGATCTCCAGGGCTCAGGCGGCTGCAGCTGTGTCCCTTCCTCACTGGGAAAAGAATGCCAGTAGGAACCTGAGGCTCCTGATTGTCTGTATTTGCCTTGCTGAGCAAGGACAGCCCCTGCCAGGCCAGTCACAGGGGGCTTGTCAGTGGGAGAGCATGACTATAGGGAGGTCCGGGAGAGGCTGTGCAGAAGGGAAGGCCAGGCCTCTGACTGCCGCTCATGCATCCATCCCCAGCACTAGATGCGCCATGTGTGGTACCTGGCCAGAGTGGCACACTGGAGATTAATATTATTATACACCACGCTGCCAACATGCAGATGGCAGGTGGCCTCCGTGAAGGTCGCCTTGCCGCAAACAGACATGGAGCCTCCTACACATGTTGTTCTTGCTCAGCTAAAACCTTTAAGTCCCACTGAAACAAAAAGCAATGGTGAGGTTCGCTACATCCTGAAAGACTATCTGGAGTGTGTTTGGAGAATGAGATTTTCATAGACGCAGAGAGATATTTTGTTTGAACGGGCCATTGGAAAGTGACTAATTTGGGTGCCCCTTTCTGTTCTTCTACCTGTTGCTCCATGGACAGAGCCACCAGCATTCCCAATGTCCGCACGAGAGCAGCTCCAGCCCCACTGGCAACCCGAGGGCCTGCTCTGCAGCCAGCGTCGCTGCACTACGGGGCTTCCCAGCCCTGGACTATCTGTCACGCCAGGGCCAGCTCTGGAAGCAGTGCCGGCAGCAGAGCAAAAGCCACCTCGAGTGCTGGCACCTAAGAAAAGGCCAGCGCAGAGCCTCCTGCCCTGTTCTGATGCAAGGAGCTGGTCCAGAGAGAAGAGATGATATCACTCAGTTCTCTCAGGAGCTGCTACAGAACAGCTGACACTGATAAATGTGGTGAGCAGCTGAGCTCTGCAGGGAAGGCTGGGAAGGAGCCTTTGGCTTCAGGAGCCTCAGATCAGCCATTCCAGACCACACGACAAAGATCAGAAACCAATTCCAGTTCATAACTTGCTTCATGTGTGACCTGCATTAGTGTCTCTTCTCCAAGCTTTCCTGTCCCTCTGTGGCAAATCGACACAGGACATTAACAGTACCAGCTTCACAAAGTGACTGATAGGCACTTGAGATGGACATGAGAGAGAACAGGGCAGGGGTCTCACTGTGGCGGACTGTGCTCAGAGGATCAGGCAGGTCCAGGTGTGACCTACCCATCCTCCAAGGAGACCTCCCAGCCTAGTCACGTATATACACTCCATGTGCACTAGATTAAAGAGCAGACACATGAGCAGAACCTGTAGCTGTAGCTGCCACAGGGAGTGTGCATGAGACTTGAAGAAGGAAGAGAGCTGGTGAGATTGGGCAGAAGATGCCATCTGAGAATTAGTATGACTGAGAAGCCACCAGTGACGGAAGGGAGTGAGGTGCCCGGGAGGACAGGCCCCTCTTTCCTCATCAAGGCTGGGTCCTGAGTCCTCATAGTTGAGCTCATTCAGTGGGCTGGGAGAAAATCCCACCTATTGCACAGGTCTTGGCCATATCTAACACTTCCCTCTTTTTAATTCATACCACAGCTGGTTGCCAGGAGCTGTGTACAATCAAGGGTTTAGTTTTAGGTGAACTGTACTCATGTGACACTTTCTTCCTCCTCATGGGCTGTTCAAGGTTTTCTTCCCTGTGACTGCCTGGGGTCCGTGTAGTTCCAGATGAATAAAAAGGAAAAAAAAGCACATAGACCCCATTGTCTTTTCCTCACACATTTCAATCAAGTGGCCAACGGTGTGATAAAGACCTGCTTGGTGATGCCACCATGAAGGCTGTGGACAGGGCCAGGGTGGTGGAGCGCTGGATTAAGGTGGCCAGGGTTCTCCAGGAAAGGAAATATCAGCTGAGATGGATGAATCTGGAATAGGCAGAGCCCAGCTCCCCCTCAAACGTTAGTTCCTTCACTCTCTAAGAATGCCTAAAGCTGAGGAACGTCTCCCTGCACGCTGTCATCTCTGGTCTGCAGAGTACACCCCTGCATACACTAAAGGACACCTGGGGAGAAGCCTCCAGGTGGGTGTGCTGCCACTAGGAGAACTCCCAGGTAGACCAGGAACCAGCAGTAGAGCTGGACAGAGCCCCCTTCGAGACCCTTGGGAGGGCCTGGCACACCTAGGGTGGGAATAGCCTTAGAGGAGGGTCCCTAAGCCTCCCCGGCTGCCGTCTTGGACCAGGATTTCTGACTCAGGCACGAGTCAAATGAACTGTCAGGCACAAGTCACTGGCAGAATGACTTCCAAGTGATGACTCTGTAGCAACGGAACTCTCGGCCCAACTGAAATCTCAACTGTCAAAACAGGCAGAGATGAAATGGGGGTGGGGACCAGGTGACCAATACGGAGCTCTGCTCCTCAGCCTTGGGCATCGCTTAGGTTTCAAAGGAAAGATATGAGAAACTCTCTCATTCAGTGGGGTGTGGTGGCACACGCCTGCTGTCTCAGTATGTGGGAGACCGAGACAGGAGGGTTGCAGGTCTAGAGTCAGCTTCAGCAACTCAGTGAGTCTTGCTTCAACTTAGAGAGACCCTGGTGCAGCTTGTAGGTAGTGTTCCCCTGGCTTCAATCTCCAGCACCACAAAAAGAAGGAGGGAGAAGAAAGAAGAGGAAGAAGAGAAGGAGGAGAAGGAGGACATCCAGGGACTTTGGGCCCTTTATGTTCTCACACAAAATGAATCTGAATGCACACTCCTCTCCTTCCACACCCTTCTACTTCAATAAATAAAAAATATATAAAATTAAAAGAGAAACAGTACTGGGAGGCAGCACTGTTTATGTAGCTCAGTGGTGAAATACTGGTCTTCTAGGCCTGAAGACTTGGGATCCATTTCAGCATCTAAAACCCAAAAACTAAAAAAAAAAAAAAGGATAAAGAACTGGCAACACCAACCCCAAAAGGGCATGCTTGTAATCCCCGCGCTTGGGAGGCAGAGACAGGAGGATCACGCTGGCTTTAGGAGACCCTGTTTCCAATTTAAAAAACATAAAATATGTCTGGGAGTGTAGCCCAGAGGTAGAAGGGCTTCCAGGAACCCCAGTACCACAAAAATAAATAAATAAATAAATAAATAAAATAAATAAATAAAAAATAAAACCCAAAAACTAAAAAAAAAAGGATAAAGAACTGGCTACACCAACCCCAAAAGGGCTTAGCTTAAGTCCTAAGAAAAATTTGCATCCTGAAGGGATTGTTCTGCAATCAGAAAGTGTGGGAAAGAAGTTTAAGGACTGAATTAACATGGAGTAACAAAAGCATATTTTTAGACTATAGTTTGAACCCAGGGTAGCGTGTCCTCTGTGCTATAACTCCCATCCCTTTCATAATTTTTATTTGCTTATACTGCAGCTTGTAATTATGGGCTTTCTACCTTTAGGCCACACCCCACAGCACTGTTTCATTTTTTTAACTGGAAACGGGCCCTTTGTAGATTACTTGGTCTTGCCTTAATTCCCTCTCTCTCTCTGTGATAATGGAGATAGAACCCCAGGGCATTCTACCTCCAAACTACATCCTCGACACTATTCTTTATTCTTTATTTTGAAACAGTCCCACTAAGTTGTAGAGGGTCTCACTAAGTAGCTGAGCCTGGCCATGAACCTGCGATCCTCCTTGTCAGCCTCTCAAGTACTGGGACTACAAGCATGCACCACCATACCCAGATTCTTTTGGATTTCTGTAGTACTGGGGAATCAAAGACAAGATCATATTTTTGCAAGACAAGCCTCTTCTTCTGAGCTAATGCCTAGCTATGATAATTGCATTTTAATACATGTAATACCTAGTAATTAAATCATATACAAGGGGTATATGTAAGAAGACAGTGTTCCAAACTAGGCCTGGTGGTATATGTTATATAACTCATCTGGAGAAAGTTATACATATATACATATGTATATATGTATATATATACATATATATAATAAAATGGGGCTGGGTGTAGAGCTCAGAGATAGAATATCTCTGGGCTTAATGCTAAGTATGAAGAAGAAGAAGAAGAAGAAGAAGAAGAAGAAGAAGAAGAAGAGGAGGAGGAGGAGGAGGAGGAGGAGGAGGAGGAGGAGGAGGAGGAAGAGGAGGAGGAGGAGGGTGTTGTAGGAGATGCGGGAGATTGAGACAAGACTCTCCAAGAAAAATCATGTCTTTTTTTTTTTTTTTTTTTTTTTAGTATCTTCCCATTTTATTCCTGATTATATAAGTAACAGACAATAGATTAGAAAAACAGAAATTCTAATATTTTTGCTGAATGTTAAATTGAAAGCACAAAAATACAAGAACAACTTAACAAAGAAAATAGTTAAGCTGCTAAATGTAGAGTAGTTATTAAATAAAACATGATATGACATTTCTGAAATATCTCCCAAAAGTTAAGGAAACAATAATTTTCATCAAAGATAAGGTCAACTTGAGCAGATGAAGTACACTACACAGCTGATTTTTCTTGATGCAATATAATATTAACCTTTCAAAGTTTTGCTCATTAGACTTAACGTGGATGTAGACAATTTTCTTTTCCTTTCTTTCTTTTTTTTTTTTAATTTTATTTTATTGGTGCACTGTATTCATACATCATAGTAGGATACAAACTTTTGTAGACATACATGCACACATCGCCCAGTCAGCCCCCACCCGATCCCCACCCCATTCTCTCCCCATCCCTCCCTCCCATGCTTGGCTTAGTGGTTGACATCTAGTATTATAGTAATTTATCCAAAATTAAAAATGATAATCTCACATAACAGTTTCATTTGTCTGATGCCAAGCTTTTGATGATTTAAAGATAACATTTCAATATTTCTTTTTGCTTTCTTTCTTACCAGAGCATATTTTTTTCTGTTTTTTTTTGTGAAACTATCATATATTTATATATTTATTTTTCAGAAAAAAATCTATCCTAATATGGAATATGAATTCTAGATACCCAAAACGATCTTGAAGAAGAACAAAGCTAGGAGATATATATTTTCTGATTTCAAACCATATAAAGCTACAATAATTGAAACAGTGTAATACTGTTCTAAAGGCAGATATATAAACCATTGGAGTTAAATACAAGCCTAGAGCTAAATTCTTCCCTATATTGTCAAGTTATTTTTGACAAGGTTTCCACGAACATTTGGTGGTGGAAATAATATTCTTTTAACTAAATATTGTTGAAAAATAATAATTACATGGAAAAGAATAAAATTGGACCCTTACCTAATCCCACATACAAGTATTAACTCAAACTAGATAAAAGACCTAAATATAAATCTTAAGACTATAAACTTTTAGAAGAAAATCTGGGTCATAAAACCTCACAACATTGAAATTGGCAGTGAGTTCTTGGATATGATTTCAATGGCACAGGCAACAGAAGAATATACAAACTCCCTAAAAAATAAAAAAAATATTGTATATCCAAAGACAATGTAAACAGAGTTAAAAGTTACTAATAGAATTGGATAAAATATTTCCAAATGCTATATCTGAAGGTATATTAATATCCCAACTAGAAATCCTAAAAATTAACAACAATAAAGTCAAACAATACAATTTAGAGATAGGTAAAAGACTAACATAAATTATGAATCTCCACAGATAACCAATCTTAGTTGTCTGTTGGATGGAAAGTCTTGTTTCTCTGGTTCTGGTGAGTGTTACCTATTTCTTCTTTGTAGTTAATCTCTTTGAGTATTTTCTCTAGCGCTGGTTTTGAAGACATAAATTCCTTCAGTTTCTGTTTGTCATGGAAGCTTCTTATTTCTCCATCTAATTTGATAGAAAGTTTTGCTGGATAGGAAATTTTTGGCTGGAAGTTGTTTTCTTTCAGAGTTTGGAATATGTTACTCCAAGCCCTTCTGGCTCTCATGACTTGGTTTGGGAAGTCTGGAGTGATTCTAATTGGTTTGCCTCTGAATGTCACTTGGCCCTTTGTTTTTGTTGCCTTTAAGATTCTCTGCTTGGCTTCCACATTGGTCATTTTGACAATTATGTGGCGTGGGGATCCTCTTCTCCGATCCTGTCTAAAGGGAGTTCTATAAGTTTCCTGGACCTGTGTATCAACCTCTTGCTCTATGTTTGGAAAATTTTCTGCTATTACTTCCTTGAAGAGATTGTTGATCCCTTTGGTTTCACTTTCTTTTCCCTCCTCTATTCCAATTATTCTTAGGTTAGCTCTCTTAAGATGGGCCCATATTTCTTCAATGTCAGATTCCTGCTGTTGGATATTTTTTTCTAGATTAGAAACTATGCGTTCATTTTTGGATTGCTCATCTTCTAAGAGCGAGATTCTGTTCTCCATGTGGTCTAATCGGTTGTTTGTGCTTTGAATTGAGGCCTTTACTTCATTAATTGCATCCTTTATCTCTTTTTGGCTCTCTCTGAGTTCTTTTCGAAGCACCTCTATTATTTCTACAGTTATTTTCCTGATTTGATCTTCTAGAAATCTCTGATTTTCTGTTTTATCGGGTTCTGATGTTGTGGGGTTGTGGGCGGCATTCATTGCTCCAGTATTATTCCTCTTTCCCATGATTTCGGATGTTTGTGCCTTCTCTGGGTTCTTCCCTTGGGTCACTATGACTTCACTTAATGTGTTCTGGATCTCGAGTCAGTAGTATCTCAGACCCCACTACTCCTTTACTGGGTTTTATCACAGAGTCTCCGACCCAGGGAGTCAATAGAGGCTGCTTTAAACTATGGGGGGTGCCAGGTTGCACGTTCTCCTATGGTGTGATATCTCTGCCACCACCACTCCCTCACTGGGTACAGTGAGGTACCTCACTATACCTCAGTGAGGTACAGTACTGGGATTTCTCCTCTGTGGCCCGCAATTTGACTCACTGTTCTTGAGTACGCAGATGTAGCTGTACTGGATTCGGCGAATTCACTGCTGCTGCCGCCGCCGGTGGCAATATGGCGCCGCGGCCACGCCCTCGGCCATGAGGCTGGCGTATTTTTTCTTCTCTGGTTTTGATTTCCACTCTGAATCTCTGCAGCGTGTGCTGAGCTCAGCCACTGGGAGCTTTAAATCCTCTCTGCGCCGAAAGGTCCCGCCTGGCTGTTCCGCAGCGGCTCACCTCAGCTTGCTGTAGCCGTCCGATGAGTTCGCCGCTACCGCCGGCAGTATGGTGCTGCTGCCGCGTCTTCAGGCGCATGTGTCTCCTCTGTGGCCCTGAGCTCTGTTCTCAGTCCGCATTCTCTCTGGAGCCTGGTGGTTTTTTTTTTTGTTTTTCTGGTGATGGTGTTTTCTGGCTATGAAAGGCGCTGGTTTTGTGGTAATGGAGATTGGTTGTTAGCAGGGCTCTTAAGCCCCGCTTTTCTCGGTCGCCATTTTCCCGGAAGTCTTTAAAAATCATGTCTTATGGACAAATACCTGCTGGGAAACTCTCTCTCTCTCTCTCTCTCTCTCTCTCTCTCTCACACACACACACACACACACACACACACACACTCTTAGTAAACAAAGTTATCTCATCATGTTAAGGCAAAACAACAACAACAACAACAACAAATAAACAAACCCAAGGAAAAGCCTCTAGAAACTGGAATGACGGGGATGCACGTAAACTGGTGCTGGGACCTGGCACTCCTCCCCTCTACTCCCAGGTCTGTCATTCACCTAAAAATTGCACTTTCACAAACCATCACCAGGAGCCAACTATACTGCAACCGAGATATGAACATAGCTGTGCTTCAGGAAGACCCTTAGGAACTTAGCAAGACTCTGTTTAAAAATAAAAAAAATAGGACTGGGGGTAGAGCTTGGAGGTAGAATATCTCTAAGTGTAATCCCCAGTACCAAACAAACAGACAGCGCTAAGAGGTGGCCCTGGATGTGGAGCTCAGTGGTGGAGCACTGGCCGGCCAGGCCTGAGGACGTGCACTCCATTCCTGCACCGCAAACACAACAATGAAAGAAAAAGAAATCGCTGGGCGAGGTGGAGCATGCCTGTAATCCCAGTACTAGGGAGGCTGGGACAGGAAAACTGCAGGTTTGAGGACAGCCTCAGCAACATAGACTCTCAGCAAACAAGTGAGACCCTGTTTCAAAAACAAAAGGATAAAATAGGACTGAGAGTGTAGCTCAGAGGTAGAATGTCCCTGGGTTCAATCCTCAGTACAAGAAAATGAATAATAAAAAGAAAGGTATAGATAGCACTAGCACCGAAAGGACCTACCCTAAGACTGAAAAGAAACCCAATAACCTCAAGTGGAGTGTTGTGCAGCTGGTGATGGTAGAGACGTTGTAAAGATACAGTAGCATACAATGTCAAAGGGAAAAGAATAGATGCTTTTCAAAAGAAGAAATACAAATAGCCAACAAATATATGAATATGTGATAGGGAGAATTGGGTCATAGGAGGAACTCTAGATGAAAAAGAAAATCCTATGGAGGGGCAAACAAGACAAGCTAAAGGAGGAGAAAGGAGGGGGGAAGAGGAAAATCTCTAAAACACACAATGTACTTAAACATATTGAAGTCAACCACTAAGCCGAGCAAGGGAGGACGGGAAGGAGAGAGAATGGGGTGGGAATTGGGTAGGGGTTATTTTTTTTTTATTTTTGGTGGTACTGGGGTTCCTGGAAGCCCTTCTTCCTCTGGGCTACACTCCCAGTCCTATTTTATATTTTTGAAACAGGGTCTCTTACGCCAGCACGGCTGGCTTCGAACCTGCGTGATCCTCCTGTCTCCGCCTCCCAAGCACGGGGATTACAAGCATGCGCCACCACGCCCGGCATTGGGTAGGGGTTAAATCAGTGATGTGTGCATGTCTCTACACACAAGTTCTTTATCCCAATATGTTGTATGAATATAATGCACCAATAAAAAAAATGTTCATGATCTTTTGCAATCAGGGAAATGCAAATCAAAGCTACACTGAGATTCCATCTCACTCCAGTTAGAATGGCAATCATCAAGAACACAAACAATAATAAATTCTGGCTAGCACGTGGGCAAATAGGAGCCCCGTTACACCACTGATGAGACTTCAAACTAGTGCGGCCACTTTGGGAATTAGTGTGGAGATTTCTCAGAAGATTCGGAACCTAACTACCATATGGCCCAGCAGTAGTGTTCCAGAGCCAGCTTCCCAAAGCAAATCAGATCAAGATACTATAATCAGACTTGCATTTCCATGTTGATAGCAGCGCGATTTACAAGAGCCAAACTATGGAATCAGCCTCGATATCCGCAAAGGAGGAGTAGATCACAAAAGTTTGCTATGTTCACACAATGGAATTTTATTCAGCCATAAAGAATGAAACTATATATACCATTTGCACGGACTTGGATGGAACTCAAGAAGATTATACTGAGTGAGTACACCGAGTCTCAAAGAACAAATAAATGTATGTTCTCTCTCATATGTGAAAGCTACAGAGATTCAGAAACAAGGACATCAGACAGATGAGCAGAGACTCCAGGAGAGTCACTGAGGGGCGTTAGGGAAGGAGTGGGGGACAAAGTCATAAAGAATGCAAGAGTAGGCCAGGCGTGGTGGCGCACACTTGTGATCCTCGCACTTGGGAGGCGGAGACTGGAGGATCACGCAGGTTCGAAGCCAGCCTCAGCTGGCTTAAGAGACCCTGTTTCCAAATAAAATATAAAATAGGTCTGGGAGTGTAGCCCGGAGGTAGAAGGCCCCTGGGTTCCATCCCCAGTACCATAAAAAAAAGAATGCAAGAGTAGAATAATGCTGTGAACATTTACAAAACTGCCAATACCAGACTCAAAGACTTGAGAGGTGAGTGGGGGGCAATGAGAGCTGTGTACCTCTTTTTCTAACACTCTGTACCCCAATATGATGTAAAATTACAGTGCATGCAATAAAAAAAATTGTGTTGTTTTGAACCAGGGTATGAACCTAGGGTAGTGTGTTCTCTGTGTTATAATACCTGCCTTTTGTCATTTTAATTTATTTGCCGGGCATGATGGCTCATGCTTGTAATCCCAGCAACTGGGAGGCTGAGATGGAGGACTGCGGTTCAGGGACAGCCTCTGCTACTACTTAGTGAGGCCCTTTGCAACCCAGTGAGACCCTGTTTCAAAATAAAGAATAAAAAATAGGGCTAGGGTGTAGCTTGGAGGTAGAATCCCCAGTACCACAAAAAAATTAAAAATAAATAATTTTAATGTATTCATTCATCTGTTTATTCATTTGTGCTGGAGATAGTAATCATGAGCAATCCATCTCAGAGGAACATCATTTTTTACTTAGAAATAGTGTGTCCCTAAATTACTGGGCATTGGCCTAAAATCTGTAATTCTCCCTTCTCAGCCTCACAAGTACTGAGATTTCAGTTGTAGGCCCCGTGTCCAGTCTTTTGTGTGTTTTTTTCCCTTTGTGTGTATGTGTATGTGTATCTCTGTGTGTGTGTTTTCCTGGGGATTGGACCTAGTGGCATCTACCTTTCAGTTATATACCCAGCCCATGTGTGTGTGTGTGTGTGTGTGTGTGTGTGTGTGTGTGTGTGTGTGTATGTATGTGTGTGTTACTAGATATGGAACCCAGAGGCTTCCAATACTCTGAGACCTATTTTATACATTATTTGGAAACAGGGTCTAAGTTGCTGAGAGCCTCACTAAGTAGCTGAGGCTGGCTTCGAACCTGTGTGATCCTCTGGTCTCAGCCTCCCAAGCACTGGATTACAAGCGTGCGCCACCACGCCTGGCTCTAATTTTTACTTTTGAAACTGGGTCCTGCTAGGTTGTTGAGTCTTGCTAAGTTACTGAGAACCTGCAACTCTTCTGTCTCAACTTCCTAAGTACTTGGATTATAGAGGTGCACCCGCTCACCTGGCCTAGTTTATTTTTTATTTTGAAATTGGGTCTTAAATATTTGCCTCACTGTTACTTTGAAACTGATCTTTCTGGTATAAGTCTCCCCAAGACTGGATTTCATTGCTTGGCCACTAGAGGGCAGCAGGGATTTCTTTATTTTCCCTTTCACTTGGATGCCTGGAGAACTGGGGATCAAATCAAGACCTCTGGTATGCCAGGCAGACATTTTTCCCTGAATTAAATTCCCAGCTCAGATGACTGCAAATTTTAATATCTATAAGCCTAGTAATCTATGCAAACAGTACATGTAATAAAACAGCACACATTTTCCATAAATTGATTTATTTATGTGTGTGGTACTGTAACCAATTTTTTTTTTTTTTGTAATACGAATCTAAGTGGAAGATAAAATTTCAAGCCTGAGTCACAGAGAACAATCCTGTTTGTAGAACAAATACTTTTCAAAGTCTTTGTTGATAGGCTCTTAAGTACTATAAAATGATGCTAATGCTTTTATGTTGGCCTAGAGCCTCACATTTTGCTCTTTTCTTGCCCCAGAGGATGCAGGTTTTTCTCTTATTGGGTTCTTGTCTGCAAAATTAAAATCCAACAGAGTATATATAGAAGGATTAGTATAGAAGGACAAAGATTGATTTTAAGTCAAGGAAAGGTAAAAGACAAGAACGCCTCCCCTCACACAGGGGAGTACTGAAAAAAAAAAAAAAAGCAACGTAAACGCGCTCATTGGAACACACCTGTAACCCCAGTACTTGGGTGGCTGAGACAGGAGGATAGCAGGTATGTGGCTAGTCTCAGAAGACTAGTACTCTGGATGGAACCCAGGGGCATTCTACCTCTGACCTACACTCCCAGCCCTATTTTTTATTCTTTCTTTTGAAACAGGGTTTCACTGAGTTGCAAAGGGCCTCACTAAGTAGTTGAGGCTGGCCACAAGCTGATCCTCCTGTCTCAGCCTCCCAAATGCTGTGATTACAAGTGTGCACCACCACAGCCGGCTAATTTTGCTTCTTTAATGTATGTTGAATTGTTTTTCAGGTAATTCTTCCCATTCTTTCTCTGGAGAGTGGCTTTTGGGTGATCATTCATTCCTGAGGTGCTTCGTTTTCACATTTTTTTTAATGTGTCATGTGATTTTTTTTCTG
Organism: Muscardinus avellanarius; assembly: GCF_963383645.1. Classification (NCBI taxonomy): domain Eukaryota; kingdom Metazoa; phylum Chordata; class Mammalia; order Rodentia; family Gliridae; genus Muscardinus; species Muscardinus avellanarius. The sequence goes on from NC_137796.1 coordinate 69,681,290, forward strand.
TAAAAATGCATGTCTGCAGACTATGTTGTGCTTTAAATGACATCAACCTCTTCTAGAAATGAAGACCTTCACTACTCACACAGGTTCTAGATATTTGGGGCGCATCAAACCCATCTGTGGATGAGTCTTCTCTGGAATCTTGATGCAATTCTCTCATTAGAAATATCTGCAGGATAAGTATTTCAGGATTTTGTACAGAAAAAAACTTACTGAAATTTATTTTGTTCACTGTGAACATCAGAAATACAAAGAAGTCAATGCCGGGCGTGGTGGTGCCCGCTTGTAATCCCCATGCTTGGGAGGCGGAGACAGGAGATTGCGATGGTTCGAAAGAGACCCTGTTTCCAAAAAATAAAATTATATATATATAATAGGTCTGGGAGTGTAGTCCAGAGGTAGAAGGGTTTCCAGGAACTCCAGTACCACCACCACCCCCCCAAAAAAAACCAAAGGAATCAAATGAGATAGTTTTGTGGCTTGGATAAGTGTTTTCCAAATGACCATGAGTTAAAGGCTTGACACCCAGCCTGGGGGATGGTGGAATGTTTAAAAGGTGGGGTATAGTCAGAAGAAGGAAGGCCATTGGATTGTGTCCTTGCAGGGGATTCTGGGAATCCTGTACCACCCTCTTCCTCTTTTCCTCCCAGCTTCCATGAACTGAGCATCTTAACAATATGCTCCCTGCCATGATGTGCTGCTGCACCTCAAGCGCAAAAGCTACGCGATCAAGTGACTGCGGGCTGAAACCAGGAGCCAAATAACCTTTCCTCTTTATAAATGTTTTCAGGTACTTTGTCACAATGAAAGAAAGCTGACTAGTGCAGACAGAACTTATTCTCTTATAGAGCCCCAGAAAATGTCTTGAATTTGAATCTACCCTGGGTTCATACAATAGGCAACAATACACTGTAGATCTCTTGGTTCTCTGAGATGATAGTGTTCCAACATTTATGCCCTACACTTAAGCCATGCCTTAGAACCCCTTTTATCCAGGGACTGAGGAGGCATGGCTCCCAAACACCCAGGTTATGACACCTACCGAGGACTTGTTTCCTTGCCCTGCTAACTGGCCTTGCATTTCATCCCAAAACGGAATTCAAGTTCTGCAATATCAGTCGCCTACTAATTCACTTGAGGTCCTACCCAAAATGCCAAGTTATTGTTATAAAAAGCCCTGCACACTCAGGTCATTTTTTATTTTCTGACCTGACACATTCTGAGAGGTCTCTGGCCACCACCTCCTGCCTCCTCAAGGACCCTGCACTGTCCACTGCTGCCTGTTCTACCCGTCACTAGCCTGTGGGAGCTGCACATGTCCATGTCTGGTCCCATGGCTATTGCACCCTGCCAGCACCAAGGTCAAAAAAGTAAAAAGTTATGTTGAGTGAATTTTGGTCAATTATGACTTGACCTATCCATGGTGTTTTATAGCCTTTGGGAGTTACATGTTCAGAATCACTTGGTGTTCCAAGGACCAACTTTGTGTTACTAAAGAGTGTATTAAAATTTCTCTATCTGAAGAGGTTAAGATTGGACCAAATGTACAATAGCAGAAGGGGGTTGAGGAAAGAATGAGGAAAGAGGGAAAAGGAGGCAGGAGGAAGGAAACAGATCAAATGATATCATGTTCATATATGAGGGTATTAATGCCAGTCTCACTAACATCTACAGAGAGGTAGAGGTGGGAGCCAGATGGGGTTGGGAAGAAAAGACACAAGGGGATATGTGCATATATGAATATATCACTTTCAATCTCCTCTCTCTATATTTTAATAATTTAATTAGAGCAAATGTTAGTTTCTGGAGTAAAGTATGGCCTTCAACTCAGCAGGCTTCTCACTGTTTATTATTTTCTGGGCCTTCTGTTGAGTGGAGGAAAAGAAATCCATGACTCCAAGACACATCGACAAGGGCAAATAGGCCACAGGTTCTCATCGCTCCCAGAATGAGGAGTGAATAATCACTAATCTGTGCTGGGAATGTGAGTGATACATTCTGGCTTTTTTGGTGGCAAATATTGTGGGATAATGGAAAATCCACTTCTCAGAGAAGGCGGGCATGGACTAAACAGGTCTTAGAAGTAAGAGAGAACAGAAGCAAATGTGCAGATACAAGTGCACCGCCAGCACCTGTGAGAGCAGGGAGCCGCCTGTCTGTGAGTGTGTGAAGGAGGCACAGACGTCACACCGTGAGCACTGGACATTTCTCTTTGCGCAGAAAGCTCAGAATGTAGCGAAAATATTCACATTCCAATAGAACTTCCCAAATGACCCAGGAATGAAAGTTTGACCATCATAAGACACTTAATATTACCTCTGCAAATACCAGGAAGATCTTGTCACTTTTCAGGAACAGCTCTACCAACTTCATAGCCCCAGAGTTTTAAAATTTGGTATTATAAGAACATACTGCCGGGAGTGGTGGTGCACGCTTGTAATCCCAGCACTCGGGAGGCTGAGACGGGAGGATCCGGGTTCACGGAGAGCCTCAGCTACTACTTAGGCCCTTTGCAACTCAGTGAGACCCTGTTTCAAAATAAAGACTAAAAATAGAGCTCAGGTGTAGCTCGGAGGTCGAATGCTTCTGGGTTTCATCCCTAGTACAGAAAAAAAGAACCTACTATGTGCCCGGTCCTGTTACCTAGAAAATATGCCACATTTATTTTAATTTGCTATTCACAATTATGCTTTATTATCCTGCTTTAAAAATGGTTAAAACTGCTGGACCTGGTGGTTCATTTCTGTACTCCCAGTATTTGAAAGGCTGAGACCAGAGGATCACAGTTTCGAGATCCACCTCAGAAACTTACTGGGACCTTCAGAGACCTACTGAGACACCGTTTCAAAAATAAAAACAAGAGCCGCGCATGGTGGTGCATGCTTGTAATCCCAGCGTCTGGGAGACAGAGACAGGAAGATCGTGGTTCCTGGACAGCCTCAGCTACTTAGCGAGGCCCGAGGCCTTCTGCAACTTAGACTCTGTTTCAAAATAAAGAATAAAAAATAGGGCAGAGAGTATAGCTCCTGGGTTCCATCTCCAGACCCACAAAAATAAATAATTAAAAATAAAAACAAAAAAACTTAAAAAGGGCTGGGGGTGTAGCTAACATCCTCTAACCCACCTCTTTCTAGCTATGTGATATTGCTAAGTACAAAGTTGCTCTCCGTTTTATTTTTCTTTTCTTTCAAAAGAAGACAATGGCTCTTATCTCCCTAAATTGTTTTAAGAATAAAATGACTTACTACACAAGAACACTCATACCTCCTGCCTGACGTGTGATGAGCACTCAATGATACCAATTATGGTTGTGTGTTTTGCCCCATTTTGTACACTATTAATGTCTGCCCGTGCCTCATTGAAGTATATCTCTCTGTGAAGAAAACTGGCCTTTAATGCCCTAAAACAGAGTAGGATATTGGAATAAATAAGAGATTGAGAGAATGATAAATAATTCAGCCCTAAGTGCACAGACGGAAATCATTCCTGGCAATGTGGTCTCGTGGACACTAGCCAGGATCGGGAACATTGGGCTTTGCTCCAAGTCCACCACTCACACGGTTTCCAGTCTCTCCAGCTAAGAGTCTCTCAGCTACCAATGTGCTTCTTGTCATTCTCCACGTGCAGGCCCCACTCCTGAAGACAAGGAGTCACGTGTGCTCCATCCCCAGGTGGCTCCATCGTCCCGACCCTGCTCCTCCCGGAAGCAGCCCTCATTCAACTGAAATCCCTTCACTTGACCCTTTGGTAATAAAGATCTCTGCCCCTCTTTCTAGTTGGCCTGATTGTTTTTCTTCTCATTGGCTATGCTTGGAAACTCCTTCTGGGAAACAAAAATTGTTTCTGTCCTTTTTAATCCTAGAATTGACGAAATCATATTCCCGGAAAAGACTCTAACAAGTACCCTCGAAGATGGGTTTGTAAGAATTTGAGGATCAGTGAACTAAAATCAGAATCTCCAGAACTTGAATAGAGAAACTGATGCATTTTAAAAATGCCTCCATGAGATAAATCATATGAGGATTAATTACATGACATTGAATAAGCTATGAAAATGTATGTGTTCATCAATGTGTAATGACAATGTTTTCTCATAAAGTTTCTATAGTATACAGATAGTTGGTAAGTGTAACGGTGTGGGAAGGTTTAAGTATGTCCCCAAATTTTCATATATTGGCAGCTTCATCCCCAGTGAGACAAGATGGGAGTGAGAAACCCTTAAGCGCTGGGGCTGCCTTAGAGGTTCATGTGAAATCGGGGTGCTCCCCTCGGAAGGGATGGAGGTATTTCTTACGGCGTCCTCGCTAGCTCTCCGGGAGTGCTGCGATCAGTGGTGGAGGGTGGCCACCCCAGCCACCCTGCCTTCCCGTCGGGCGATGTGCTCTCTCTGTCCCACGTCTGCTCCACTTTTGCCCCGTGTCTGAGGTGACGCAGCGAGAGACGGCCTGAACAGAGCTCCGCCGAGGCATTGCCTGCCCTCGAGCCCTCAAAACTGTGCGCTACATTAAACTTTCTTTTAATTAAATTAACCTACCTGGGGTATTTTATTATAGTCATTAAAAGCTATTTCATCAAATAATATTCAAAATAAAAAGAAATAAACAAAACCCCAGCCCAATAAAGAGAATCGGTACCAGGGCATGGAGTCATTACTCCATGTCCTCCTGCTGATTTGGAGGCAGCTTTGAGAGGCAGCAATCGGAGAAGCTGGAGGAGCCTGGAGGCGCAGGCTGGAGCAGGCCTAGAGTATGACTGATGCAGGCAGCAGAGCCCTTACCAGAGCTGCCCGATGCAGGTGCCAGGCCTAGAACCTCGAAAGCTGTGGGGCAACATGGATAACTAAAAGACAGACTGAAAACCTTTCTTCATACGGTTTGTTACCATGTGTATTTCATTATAGTAATACAATTCGGTCTAGAAGAGTAAGGTACACTGTTATGAACAAAGTGGAAACATTTACTTTTTTTTCTTCAAATGTATAATTTATTCTTTAGTATTCCTGCTATTTATGGCATTGTACTTATTTACATACATTCAATAGAAATTACCAAAGTTTTCAATGGGATATTATATCTAACAGTTTAGATAGGTATAACAGTTTATAGGTATTAAAGAGGAAGTATAAAATTTGTCTTGATATAGCTATAGTGCCACAAGGGGTTTTAAATGGACAAACTGATATTATGTGGACCGTGACTATATTCCTGCACCTATGCAGGTAACATAAAGTTCACCCCGTCTTCCATAGTCGGTCTCATTTCTCCTCTCCTCTCCTCTCTTCTTCCCTTTTCTCTTCTCTTCTCTTCTCTTCTCTTCTCTTCTCTTCTCTCTCTCACTCTCTCTCCCACCCCCCTTTGGAGGTACTCAAACTCAGCTAAATACCCCTGAGATATTTAACTCAGGGAAAGTGCCTATTAGCCACGTGCTCTACCACTGAGTGACATCCAGCCATTTTTCTCTCTTCCTGTCTTTCTTTTTTTATTTTTGTTTATTTTGAGATGGGGTCTCCTACTAACACACCATACCAATGAATTGATTGTCCCTAAAGGTAATATGTTTTTCTAAATTTATAATTAGCTTTTTTTATGAAAAAAAATGTCATAAAAATGTTCTCCTTTGTAGTGGTTAATTTAATTGAACTTGTAAGGTTGTGTAGTGGGGGTAGTAGGGATGGGGCCCAGAGCATTCTATCTCCAAGCTCTACCCCCAGCCTATTTTTATTCTTTTGTTTTGTAACAGGGTCTAATTAAGCTGCAGAGGGCCTCACTAAGTAGCTGACACTGGCTGTAAACCTGGGATCCTCCTGTCTTGGCCTCCCAAGTCCTGGGATTACAAACATGCACCACCACAGCCAACTTAACTTGAAAGTTTTAAACATATATTTGAATGAGACTATAGTTTTTTTATTTTATAGTATTTTATTTTTATAAAGATAGCCCAATTAATTCATCCTTTTTATCACTAATGCACATTTGGGTTATTTTCAGTTTGGAGAGGTACAAATAATGATGCCGAACCTGTTGTTTTGCAGGGTGAAAATATGCAGACATTTCTAGAGGGCATATACCCAAGACGGGAGGGACTCTCTGGGTCGTAGGGCATATGCACATCTCAAGGGCATTCTACCGAAAAGTTTCTGTAAGTGGTGGTAACGGTTTACATGGACACCTGTGTGTCAGCCTCTGTTAGGATAAGCAGCCCAGTCATGCCAAAGATGGCGCCTCTCCGGCTTCTCTTCCGGATTGTGCTGGTTACCTCATAGCCAGCCAAAGGGGCCACGGGATGCCCAACAACCAGTCCCCTGGATAACACACTCGCTGGGGTATGAACCATCCAATCAGTAAACGCCCCGTACTTTGTGCGATCTTCCGCTGTGAGCGGAAGCCCCCTCCTCCCAGCTGCCTGATATAAAAGGGAGCTGGGGCTGTCTTAATAAAGCTTTTGTTTGCTTGCTTGCTTGCTTACTTATCTCCGACGGCTGGCCTTGGGTCTTTCCTGCGCCGACCCCCCTTCATTGGTCCTGAAGACCCCCAGACCCCTTCAGCCTCCACTTTCTCCATAGCCTCACAAGCATTGCTTTTGTCAGTGGTTTCCTTTAACCAATTGCCTAGTGGTAGCACACTGTGGTATTTATTTGCATTTGGCTGGTGAGTGATAATGTGGCGTGCTCTTTCATAGACTCCCGGCCATTTGTGTTTGAGCTCATTTTTATTAAATACCTAATTGTTCTTGTTGCCATTATATTTTCATCATCACTATTACTGTTCACTGAACAGGTGGGTGTGGATGCGGGGTGAGTGCCCAGGGCTTGCCTGAACAGCTGAGCCCCTGTACACGGCGCATGTACTCTGACATGACATCCGCTGTTGCATCTGCGCCTGCGTTGGCCACGCCAGAGGCCTGGGAAGCTGTGCACGTGCAAGCCTGAGCCCATTGCCACCCCACCCAGAATTTATGGAGCCCAAATCCACGTGCTCACTGAAAACACACTTATGCTGTTCCGCATCCAGATCCCCGTTTTACCATTGTGAAGCTGAGACTGAGGTATGGGAAGAGTCTGACCCAGGCTGCAGGAGGTGGGCGCACTTCAAAGTAGAGCTCCTTTTCCGCTGGCAGAACAGCTGACACAGACAGATGCGGCGAGCAGCCGAGCTCTGCAGGGAAGGCGGGGGCAGGACGCCCCTTTGGCACCACGGGTCTCAGGCCACAATGCTCTGAAAGCAGTCCAGCTCATACTGCACCTAATGTGTGACCTGCATTAGAGTCTTTTCCCCAGGCTTTCCCTGTGCACGTGTGACCAGCAGAGATGGAGCGTTAGCAGTACCAGCTTCACAGAGCCACTATGAAGCTCACTGAGATGGGCATGAGAGAGAACAGGGCAGGGGGCTCACTGTGGTGGACTGTGCTCAGAGGAGCAGGCAGGTCCAGGTGTGACCTACCCATCCTCCAAGGAGACCTCCCAGCCTAGTCGCGTGTATACACTCCATGAGCACTAGATTCAAGAGCAAACACACGAACAGAACCTGTAGCTGCCACAGGGAATGTGCATGAGATTTGGAAGATGAAAGAGAGCTGGTGAGGTTGGGCAGAAGATGCCACCTGAGAACTAGCAGGACTGAGGAGCCACCAGTGCCGGAAGGGAGTGAGGTGCCCGGGAGGACAGGCCCCTCTTTCCTTATCAGTGCTGGGTCCTGAGTCCTCCTCAGCTGAGCTCATTCAGTGGGCTGGGAGCAAATCCCACCGATGCAGAGGTCTCTGGCTACATCTAACACTTGTTTCTAATTCATATCACAGCTGGTTTCCAGGAGCTGTGTACAATCAAGGGTTTAGTTTGGGTGGCCTGTGCTCATGGGACACTCTTCTTCCTCAGGAGCTGTGAAAGAAGGCATTCCTCTGTGACTTCCTGGGATCTGTGTGGTCTCAGAAGAACAAAAAGGAAAAAGAACACGTAGCCCCCACCGTCTATGTCTCCATCACAAAGTTCAATCCAGTGGCCAACCGTGTGATAAAGACCTGCCTTGGGGATGCCACAATGAAGGCTGCAGACAGGGCCAGGGTGGTGGAGCGCTGGATCAGGGTGGCCAGGGTAAGCTATGAAAGGCCAGGAAATATGCGATCTGCCCCTGTCCCTCATTTAGTACTTAGGATGGAGGGTGTGGACTATGACCCTGCACAACACCCAGGCATTCCCTCCAGGACACACAGCCCTACACTCCCATTTCAGGTGGTGTCATGGGATCGCTCATTGCATCTGGCCTCCCTGAGTTTAACTAAGATCTTCCGTCCTCTGAGTATGGTTCGTTGGGTCCCCTTTCTGGCCATCTTTCTTCTCTAGAAAGGGAAATATGAGCTGAATTAAATGAATCTGGAAGAGACAGAGCCCCAGGTCCCCTGTCATTCAACTTATCCTTCCTTTTAATCATTGACAGAAAAAGCCCCCCAAATTCAAACCCCTGGCCTCTAAGAACAATGCACTGAGCAGGGGTACACTCATCAAGGTAAGGGGAGGATGGGAGATGGGGTGAGAGGTTTGGGAAAGAGAAGAAAGTGCTGAGATTGGATGGAGTGTGGTGTCACATGCGTTCATTTCTCTGTGTTTCAGTCAGCATTGTCTCTGCTGTGACCCAGTTAGTCTGAGCACACGCAACTTAGAGGAAGGGAGATTGATTTGCTCACAGTTCTGGAGATTTCAGAGTTTCAGGCCATGTCTGCAAAACACGGGGCATTGTGGTGGAAGCAGAGAGAGGGAGAGGCCAAGTGCTCTGAACTCCATCAACTTCATGGAGGGTACAAGCAGGACAGACAGCAGAGGGAGGAGGGACCATGTATAATCCCGAGGCCACACCCACAGTGACCCCTATTCAGTGACCCAGACCCACCTCCAACATGGCTTCCTTGTTTCCAGGAAGACAAGGGGGACATTCTAAATTCGACATATACAGTCCGTCAATTAAAGGGGACATGAGAAACTTCAGGTGTGTCTCTTCTGAAATAACAGGAAAGTGGATTCCTTTGTCCATGTGTAGAATGGAAGATTTGGCAGGGAACAACCAGGTGTTGAGAAAGGTTTGAGATGCTGGCGGTATTAGCGGTTCTCCAGCCTCCATCCTGGCCCGTCCAGCTAGCATGAAATTTCCATCTTGTTTTTGGGTATCTATGGTAAGCAAGGCTAACTAGTTTCAGCAAACACCAGTCCCCAGGTACATGAAGAATTTGGTCTCTGCTGCCCTTCAGTCTTCATCACAGCTCTTGTCAGATGGGGACAGCCTGCCTATGACAGAAATGGGAACCTCACAAAAAATACCCTGAGACACCTGGTCGAAGGGCAGCTCAGCACACACCGTCATGGCTCTATTGGACCTGACTTGATGTATTCCTGTCACTCCTCATCCTCACCTTGACACACTGCTAATCAGTTTAGGATAAAGACTGTAACATCCAGTTAGCAGTGACACCATGTCCAGCTGATTTTGAGAAGGGTCTAGGGTTCCTATGTGTTGCTAGTGGTTCCTTACTGACCAAATCACAACTGTGTATATCAAAAAGAAAATAAAAAGTATTGTCACCTATTCTCTAGGGAATCTCCAGCCCTGGCATTCAGAGCTGATAACTTGGGAGAGCATTTTGCAAGTGAAGAAGCAAAGCTTTCTGTTTAAGGATTGTGTGTGTGTGGGGGGGGGTGGTGGTACTGGGGTTCCTGGAAACCATTCTACCTCCGGGCTACACTACCAGACCTATTTTTTATATATATATTTTATTTGGAAACAGGGTCTCTTAAGCCAGCGAGGCTGGCTTCGAACCTGCGCTGTCCTCCTGTCTCCACCTCCCAAGCATGAGGATTACAAGCGTGCACCACCATGCCCGGCCTGTTTAAGAAATTTATTTGTATCGGGGCAAGTGGAGTCTGGAGCAAGGCCTCAAATTTATCCTGTGGCGGTGGAGAAATCAGGGGCTTTTCAGTCCTGCTGCCTATCTAAAACCTACTCCTGTCCCACTGTGGCTGGGTCTGGCTGGATTCCTGGACGAATGCAGAGGATGCAGGTCAGTGGAGGCCCAGGGGAGGGAACAAGACAGCTGAGGTTCATCCTTGAACCACAGGAGGAGCTGGGACCCAGGAAAGTCCCTAGCTTTCCTTAGCCTCTGCCTACTAATCTAGAAAGAGGAAGGAGGGACCCTGTGTACAGCCATCGCAGCGTGGCACAGAGGTTTATGGAAGGAAGTGTATTTGGAGCGCCTGTGCTGGGAGCTCCCTCAGGTGTCTAGTGGCAAAAACCGTAATGATTACATAGAGCTGAGTCCTGGGGATACCCTGTGAGCCTGGTTCCTTCACACCACATTTGTCACAGGTGAGAACAGAGGCTCAGCGAGGCCAGAGCAGTGCCCAGGTGACCACTGGTGACCCTCAGAGCTGATCAAATCTCCTATCACGGCACAGTGGGAGCAGATGTGACACTGCCCCAGGGGACGGGAGCAGTGCACACGGGGTCTGAGGTCAGAGGGACGGCACTGTGATGGGCGAGGGAGGAGAGTCCCACTCACTGTTACTGTTTCTGGCAAAGCTCTGATGCACATTGTTCTGATTATTTCAGATTTTGAAAATCAAATAAAACTAGAGCCCACTGCCCCACACCTTGAGAGGAATGGGTTGAGGTAAGAAGGAGGAAAGTATGTGGCAATAGGCAAAGCCCTTTGGTCTCCTCTATATCAGCAAAAACGTGTAGGAATAATTAGAATTTGAAAACTGGAACGCGAGAATTTAAAAAGCGTTATCGTTTACAAGCGCCACTCCCAAAATTTAAGTCCCCAAATCTAAGTCTTAAAGCACAATTTATATTTTCAGGAAACCTTCAAACACAATTGAAGGAAATCAGATATTAGCACAGTTGAGATGAAATTCTCTTAAACTTGATCTGCAGATTTAGTAAAACCAGAGACACATTTATAACACACTGTTTCTGAACCCAGAATAGATGGCAGTGATTGCAAAAGGACAGACTTGAAGGACTCACACATCTGGGCCTCCGTATCTGCAGGGAAGAAAACGGGGTGCTGCTGAAGGAGCGCACAGACAAATGAAAGGAGATGAATGGAGAGTCCCAAACACCCACTACGTCTAATCCGCGGATTTTGTCAAAGGGACAAGGGCCTTTGATGGAGGGGAAAAAATAGTACCCAGATGGTGATGGAACAATTGGAAACCATATGGGGGAAATATGCGGCATATGGGAAAAAATGGTATATACACACAGTGGAGTTTTACTCGGCTATAAAGAAGAACAAAATTATGTCATATTCAGGAAAATGGATGGAACTAGAGAATATTATGCTAATTGAGATCAGCCAGTCTCAGAAAGTCAAGGGTGGTGTGCTTTTTATGTGAAAGCGGGAGAGAAAATAGGAAAGAAAAGGGACTTGAGATAATAAAGAGTGAGAGAGCGCAGTGGTGGGAGGGGTCTGGGGAGGGCTAAGGATGGGGGAGGAGGCTTGAGGAAGGAACAACCCAGCAGTATCGTGTTCATATATGAAGGTATCATTGATAACCTTACCAGCATACGTGGGGAGTAGGGAGCCGGGATTAGGAGGAAAGCACGCCAAGAGATGCTGTGTGCATATATAAATGTACCACTTTGAATCTCACTGCAGTGTTTAATTATATTGTACCAGTAAATTAAAAAAAAATGGAAGCCATATGGGGAGGATGGACATAGGCAAACTTTATAAATTATTTAGAAATTTATTCAAAATAGCTCCTAGATGTACATTTGAAATGTGAAACTGTAAAAATCTGAGACCATGCGTGACCATATGTTTTGTGGTGAGTTTTTAAACACAGCCCCAAAACAAGTCCATAAAAGCAAAAATAGATAATGTGGACTTTATTAAAATTGAAAATGTCTACTCTGTGAAAGATCATATTAAGGAAGCAAAAAGCCACAGACTGGGAGAAATATTTGGAGAGTGCGTACCTAAAGATGGACTTGTACCCAAAATATAGTAAGAAAATCAATGAGAAAACAATCCAATTAAAAGAATGGGTAAAGATCTGAACAGACACCTCACCAGAGAAGATGTGCAAATGGCAGAGCAGCATAAAAGACAGTGCTTAGCATCACCTGTCACGGGGAAAAAGCAAACTAAGGCTCTAAGAATGCACTGCACTACTTACTAAATGGCTCACACCCTTTTCACAACGCAGGACCCATTGCCCAGGGGGCGTGGAAAGGCAGAAACCTTCATGCATTGCTGGTGACGTGCACAGTAGTCCATCACCTTAAAAACAGGTTGGCAGTTTTCTCTATACTTAAACATGGTCTCACCATATGATCTAACACGATCCTAAGAATTTAGACAGTTGTCTTAAAAAGGTACGTCCCAGTAACAGCCTGCAATGACATACAGCAGTTCCCGTCATAATGGCCGATTACCGTGAGGGATCAGGTTGCCTTTCAACGGGTGAATGCATATCAGGACTGCAAGGAGCCCATGCACTGGAGGCTCTGGGTGCATGAGCTCCCCAGGCCTCTGCTCTAGTCCACACCTGGACCTCCTGGTCTTCCCTTTACCCTTTGTCTTATGGTGGGACAGAGTGGGATGTGTATGGAAATAGTTGTGGATGCAGAGGTTAAACTCAGAAGAATACGGGGGCGGGGGGGGGGGACCCAGGTCTGCATCTTGGTGGCTCAGAGGAGCTTCCTTAAGAAAGACACCCAGGCTTGAGACAACTCAAGTGCCCCGCAGGACCACACCTGCCAGGAAGGCCCTGGAGGGGGCTCCCCTCAGGGATGCTGTGCCCCACCTGTGATTAGCCTGGAGAACCTTATTTATGCTGCAGCTTCATTTCCTAAACTACCAACTTTTTATTTTATCTCTTTCTGCAGGCAGCAACTGCATCCTGAGCCTGGGTGTTGTTAATTAGTGTGTTCAGTGTTGCAGAGAGAGCTCTCCCACTGAGAGACTCAAGTGACAAAGCCCTACTCTGGGTGCTAGAACTGGGCAAAGGGCCCGGGAGGGGCCCCTGGATCCTGAGCTGCACACCAGGGCCTCCAGCACTATCTGGTACACTTCCTGTCGTACTCATTGCACCTTGCTTTTCTGAGTGAACTCCTACTTCTACCTGCCCCAGATGCCCAGCAAACGTGGCTGTCTCAGCCCTTTCTTAAGGATTTTTTTTTTTTTAACTCTGGAGCCATCTAGGGACTCTTCTGCTACTGGCAATCTCTCTCTCTCTCTCTCTCTCTCTCTCTCTCTCTCTCTCTCTCTCTCTCTCTCTCTCTCTCTCTCTTTTTCCCCCTGTTCTGAGACAGAGGATGAACAGAGACAAAATGGGGAAAAGAGAGAGGGAGGGAAGGAGGGAGGGGGAGTGAGAGAGAGAGAGAGAGAGAGAGAGAGAGAGAGAAAAGAAGAAGAAGGAGGAGGAGGAGGAGGAGGAGGAGGAAGAGGAGGAGGAGGAAATGAAGAGAAGGAAGAAGAAAAGAGAGAGAAGTCTAGCACTCCAGCTCAGTCCTTCAGGAGAGGCTACTCCATTACTGCAGAGAAGAGGTCCAGGATTTCCCTGACCAGGAGAGGATGCCAACATTTTGGGGGTTCTAGTCTTTCATGTACTGAAACAAGGATGGATGAGCCTAGCCTGAAACACGTGTTACAAGTTGGTTATGGGGTGTTCCCTGAAAAGGTTCATATGTAAAATATTCAGAGGTGAAATAATTGAATTGGTACTCTGACCTCATCAGTGGATACATTGATAGGATTATAATTTGAATAGATTTACTGGGTGGTAACTGTAGACAGGTGAGGATAGTTGGAGGAGGTGGGTCACTGGTCATGTGGCTTTGGAGATACATCTGTCTTCTTCTTCTTCTTCTTCTTCTTCTTCTTCTTCTTCTTCTTCTTCTTCTTCTTCCTCCTCCTCCTCCTCCTCCTCCTCCTTCTCCTCTTCCTCCTCTTCCTCTTCTTTGTCTTCTTTTCTTTTTCCTCTCTCTCTCTCTCTCTCTCTCTCTCTCTCTCTCTCTCTCTCCCTCTCCCTCTCCCTCTCCCTCTCCTTCTCCCTCTCTCCCTCTCTCTCCTTCCCAACTGCTGAGCAGCTTTCAGCCACCCTGTCCTACCATCATGATGTTTCTGACTTGGAGTTAGTCAACCATGAACTGACTCCCTGAAACCATGAGCCAAATAAGTCTTTCCTCCTCTAAATTGTTCTCATCAAATATTTTGGTCACAGCAATGGGAAAGTTGCCTAAAACATGGATAAAGGAGCTTTGGTGGTGCAGGGTGCAGCCAGGCAGAGGCCACAGGGTCTGGGTCTGGGAAGCCCCTATAACCTCATGCAGAGACATATGAACCTTGAAGATTTCTTCTTTGGGGTCCAGGTTGTGGCTAGGGGCTGCTGCAGCCAGGACTAAGGCCCTTCAAGTGACATCTGGTCATCTTCTTCCAGGGTTGAGGTCTGTCTGTGGTCTCCAGAGGGTTCTGCTTGCATTTCCAAGCAGGCACAGTCCCACACCCTCCTCCTCTTCATGCCAACTCCTTTGCCACCACATGTGCCCCTGTTCTGTCTTTTTCCCCGAACAATTGCGTGTAGCCTGCAAGTAGAAGGGCCCTGGGTTCCATTCCCAGTACAACAAAAAAGGGGGGAGGAGGAACCCAGGTGCATGCCTATCATCCTACTACTTGGGAGGCTGAAACAGAAAGATTGCAGGTTGAAAGCCAGTGCAACTGGCCAACTTAGCAAGACCCTATTTCAAAATAAAAAAAAGGCTAGGGGTTTTAGCTCAGAGGCAGAGTGCCTCTGTGTTCAACCCCTGTTACAGTATATATATAATTATATATATATATATATATATATATATATAATTACAAAAGTCAGATCCCTGAGAGGGAGAGGGGTGGAAGATGGTAAATGCTAATCCAGGAGAGTCCTCCCTGCATCCAGAGGCTCAGCCACCACTGGGGCTTCTATCTCATACGTTTGGCAGGACCTTTCCTGGAGCTCTCTGAGAGCTCAGTCTGCCCGAGGCTGAGGTCAGAACTCAGAGGCCCGTCAATGGATGCCTTCATTCCTCATTTCCTACACCACCTTGGTGGAGGTCACGTGTAAGATGGAGTATGAGAAACCCTCTCCTTTTCCCTTGCTGAACCACGTATGGATACGCAGGGGGGATTATGGCAGGAGGGCCACCAGGGACCTGGGTGCTGTCAGCCCCTACAGCTTCTTGACATTGCCTACCTGCCAGCTGCTACCCTCTTCACCTGGTCCAGGTGTCTGGTACACCACTCTTGTGTCTGTCAGTGCTCTTCCATGTCACAATGTTGGCCACTCCCTGTCATCGAGAATAGTCTTGACTCAGGACAGGAAGTCTGCAGAGCCCCAGGTCTCCTGCATCCTCTACCCAGGGTGGCCTTGAGCACGCAGGATCAGGCTCCTTGGGAGGTTCAGCCACCACTGAGGTCTTCGGCGGGCTCTCCAGGGAGGAGTGTTCTTCTAATCGTTTCTTCCTTTCTCAGTGATCTTCCTTTTTCTTTCTGGGCTGATGTTACAGGTAGATTTTCCCTCCATGGGAGTTTCTGGGGAGAAGTACCTACCAAGTGTTAGCAAAGAAACAAATACCCTTTATGGCAATGAATTGGGTTTTCAGGTCCTCCAGAGAGGAACCAGCCCTACCCAAAGTAATCGGGGCAATTCTCAGGATCAATCCTTAAAGATTAAACCAGTTAGGAGCCATGGCACATGCTTGTGATTCCAGTACTTGAGAGGCTAAGAAAGAAGAACCAAAGTTCAAGGCCAGCCTCAATAACTTAGTGAGACTCTCATTAACTTAGTGAGACCCAGTTTTAAAATAAAATAATAAAAAGGGCTGAGGGTAAAGCTTTGGGGCAGAATGCCCTCTGGCTCAGTTACCTAATTAAAAAAAAAAAAAACCCTCCAGCTCACCACCAGGGGGCAGGGTTAGATTTGCTTTTGGCCTCCAGAAGCTGAACCCTCTTGCAGACTCTAGAAAAGCAGCTGCTGTTGGGGAAGGTCCCTGGAGCTGATCAGGGCAGGAGGAGAAGTGAGTAGTGCTTGTCCCCCATGACCGTTAGAAGGCTGAAGAGGAAAAGCCCCAGGTTCCCTCCTTACCATACTCTATTTCTCAGCCACACCCACCTCCCCCACAAAGGGGCAAAGCCTTGGTCTTGCCCCTGCCCTGGGACAGTGAGTGATGGGTGGGGGACCAGTGGGGATGGCCATCGCTGGGATCCGACACATCCACATTCTTGAGGTTCCACTAATGAGTTCCATGCGCCACAGGGTTCAGGGGCTCGGGGTGCCTGTGCTGCATGCCTGCTTCTCTGTGTGACTCCCAAGCCAGCCCCTAGCTGGTGGTCTGTCTGCTCTAGGTGATGCTGAGGTCTTTGAAAGGGCCAGGGCACCTCTGAGTTCTCACCTGAGAGGCAGATGACAAGCTCATATTCTGCCAACAAGGAAGTACTTCGTGGGGGCTGGAGCCACATGGTCCGTTTTCTCATTTGCAAGGCTCAGCTGGAGAGGGGGTTACTGCTGCTACCTGTCTCCATCACCCCAGTGTCCACTCTCCTGACCTAGGGAAGCAGGACCCTAGCTGTTGTGAAAACCCTACCTTCTCTCCCACCCATCCTCAAAGGCACACCCAATCCCACTCCTGCACAGGTGAGTCCCTAATGGCCCCTGGGAGGCGACTGCCTTGGGACCCTGGGTATTTAATAGACTTCTGCCCACATGGAAGACGACTTTAAAATATTTGTATGACCGTGCTAAGTCAAAGAAGTAGCCCAAGTTAGATTTATGATAGATTCATTATTAACGCATTCACTTTTTCCTCTAATTTTAATATCCTTTTATTGGTGCATTTGTAATCATACATCACAGTGAGGGCCAGTGTGATACAAAGACACAAGCACACAGCATTCATACATTTCCCTCTGGATCCCACCCACTCCCCGCCCCCATATATGCTAGTAAGATCAGTGGTGATGCCTTCACGTGTGGCCATAGCATCATCTGGACTGTTCATCAAGCCTCCTTCCTGCCACCCCATTTCCCTCCCCTGGATTCCTTCCACTATTCTCCTGAGCTCTCACTTCAGTCCCTTTTGTTTCCTATTTTCTCTTTAGCATCCACATATGAGATAAAACATACAACACTTAACTTTCTGAAACCGACTGATCTCAGTATAATAGCCTCTAGTTCCATCCATTTCCTGCAGAGGACGTGCAATTAAGCTGAATAGTCACTTCTCAAAAGGAGAAATACAAAGGGCCAACGGATACATGAAAAAAGTTCAACATTATTAGCAATCATGGAAATGCAAATCAAAACGACAGAGACCCCAAGCTAACTCCAGTCAGAATGGCAATCACCAAGAGCACAAACAATACTAAATGCTGGCGAGGGTATGGGGAAACAGGAACTCTTACACACCGTCGGTGGGAATATCAGTTACTACAACCACTGTGGCGATCAGTATGGAGGTTCCTAAAAAGACTAGGAATAGAACCACCGTATGGCCCACTGTACCAACATGCCACTCCTCAGTATCTTTACAAAAGAAAGTCAAAATACTGTAGTGAGACATGCATATCCATGTTTATCGCAGCACAATTCACCATAGCCAAATTATGGAGCCAATATAAGTGTCTCTCGACAGATGAATGGATAAAGAAAATGTGGCATATACACACAATGGGACTCTCCCTCTAATTTTAAAAGAAAACATAAAGGTACCATCTGGGGGCTTCCGGAGTACTGTGGGCCTTGGGCCTGCCGTCTGCTGCTCAGTGAGGAAACAGCTTGGCTCCTGTCTGTACTAGTTTTCTGTGACAAGTTACCACTCACTTAGAGGCTTAAAACAGCAGGAGCTTAGTATAGTTCTACGGAGCTAAAACTCAAGCCCAGAGCAGGGCTGATTCCCACCGGAGGCCAGGGCAAGGTCCACTATCTTGCTTTTCCAGCCTGGATAGTCCAAGAAAATCCCCCTATTTGGGGGTGAACTGGGAAGCAACCCTCAGTCATCTGTCCCCTCACTTCCTATCTGTCCTGTGAAGGGCACGTTTACTGGCTTTGAGGAGTAGTAGGACGTGGACACATTAGAGTCAGGGTCTTCCACGTGGCCGAGCCCTTCCTATGTGCTAGCTGCTTCATCTCGGGGATATCTGAGAGCTAAGCCGGAAGGGGGAGCTGGAGGGAGGAGCCCCACAGCAAGCCTGTGTAGGGGACACCTGGGGGAAGGTCCCCCTGGCCTCAGCCTTTGACAGAGGGTGTGATGCTGAGCCCAGGTAAGTAGCTTACCCATGAAGCTTCTCTGAGTAGTGGTAAAACTAGAAAAACTTCAGGGGGGGAAAAAAAAGAAAAAAGAGGGTATGATAAGATGGGCATGTTACATGCCTGTAATCTCAGCAATTCAGATGCTGAGGCTGGAGGATTCCAAGTTTGAGTCTAGCCAGGGCAACGTAGCTAGATCCCATCTCAAAATTAAAAACAAAAAGGGCTGGGGATGTGGCTCAGTGGCTGATGCCCTGGGTTCGATCCCCAATAATATAAAAAGAAAAACACACCATGGTGTACTATAGCTCACTAGGTTGCCAATTAGCTCATAATAGCTACGTCAGTTCTCCTCGTGTGACATGCCCATGAGTCGTCTGTGTCAAGGTGGAGCCCCAACCCACAAGCAGATGTGGGGTCATGTGTGCCAGAAAGGAGCAACCTATTGTCCTGTGCACAAATGTCCCTTGGGCACAGGCACAGCTGGCCCCATCTCCCACCCCGTGATCACCAGAATGGTGCCATGCACACATGGAGGCTCCTTTTGTCCCCGCCTAGGAGCCCATGTGTATCCAGTGGACCCTCCTTGCCCACTTAGCGGCCAGCTGACTGCCCTGGGGGAAGCAGAGGTGGAATGTGGGGGCAGCACAGAAGCCACTCAAGGCAGAACGCACAAGTCTTGGCCCCTCTGGGCATCTGTCCCCCTCGGAAGACCTGCCCAAGCACTGTGCTCCTATGGACGAACCATTGAGCCCCTGCATATTCCTGGCCTTGTCATACCCTGGAGCAGGGAAGAGGGCAGAGCAATGCCAGGGGCATCTCTAGATACAGGAACATTACAGGGATCTGAGGATGGGTCCTCTCCATCACCCTATTCATTAGGCAGAGTGTCGGATTCTCCAGCCAGATGGTGCTGGGGCACCTTTCCCTGATACCCATACTGGGCAATAATATCAGCATGTGCAAGGGTCCTCGGCCTCTCTATTCAGTGGGTGAAAGTCCAGTGGGTCCGGGTGACGTCCCTTCTGAAGCCCAGCCAGTCACTCCGCAGGCCAGCCGGGCTGGCCAGCAGAATTGCTCAGCAGCAGGAGGAGCCGGCAGCAGGTCTTGGAGACCTTGGGCAGGGGCATCTAATGCTGATCACAGCACAGGCACCAGAGGACCCACATGAGCATTGTGAGTGCCACTGACCTGCTCTGCTGGGCCCACATGGCGTTTATAAGGATGCATCTCATTACTGTCTGGGGATCAGGTAGAGCACCTGTAAAGTTCTTTCAGCAGGACACTGAGTGTCCAGTGACTAGTAGGCTCTAAGTCGCATAAGACCTTTGTTTGTTTGTTTGTTTGTTTGTTTGTTTTTGCAGTACTGAGGATTGAACCCAGGGACATTCTACCTCTGAGCTACACCCCCAGCCCTATTTTTATTCTTTATTTTTGAAACAGGGTCTTACTGAGTTGCAGAGGGCCTCACTAAGTAGCTGAGGCTGTCTGCGAACCACGATCCTCCGGTCTCAGCCTCCCAAATGCTGGGATTACAAGCATGAGCTACCTTGTCTTCTTTTCTGCACACCGCTGACCATTTAATTATTCAGCAAAGGTGTGGTCTGGAATCCATCATTAGCTCAGCGGTGCCCTCAGCTGGTCAGGGTGCTGCCTCCTCTCTAGGAACAGTTGGCCCAACCCAGCCAGGCCTTGATAGAAAACTGGACTGAAACCAAAGACCAAGCTCTAACCTCCTGGGACTGGTATGTTGCATCCCAGGTGCCAGGTTCTTCTCTGCTGGCACTGATACCTGTGGCAGCCCAGGTACCAGGCTCTTCCCTCCTCAGGACTGATACCTGTAACTGCCGAGGGTCCAAGGGCTCATTTATCCCTATAACCAAACTACCACTGGAGCAGCATAGGCATCTGGAGTCTCCACCTGGCTAAGTTTTCATCATCCTCTAGCTGCTTCTCAGAGTAATCTCTCTTCCCCAAGGGCCACTCGGCCACGTGGCACAGTGGGAAACCCACACTGTCCCGTATATTCTTTTTTAATTTTTTTTATTGGTGCATTGTAATGACACATCTTAGTGAGATTCAGTGCTATACTCACATAGGCACACAGCACCACTTGGTGTTTCCCTCCTAACCCCACCCTAACCCCACCTCCTAACCCCACCTCTTCCTCCTCCCTCCCTATGCATACTAGTGAGGTTGATAGTGATACACTCATACATGCACGTACCACTATTTGGTCTGTTTCCTTACCACATCCTCCCCTTTCCCTCCATGATACCTTTCTCTATTCTACTGGTCTCCCCATTTCCATGAAGCTCCTTCTTTTTTCTATTTTCTCTCTAGCTTGCACATATGGCAGAAAACACGGAGCCCTCGATTTTATGAGACCGGCGGACTGCACTAAGCATGATGTTTTCCAGTTACACCCATTTTCCCGCAAATTTTATAATCTTGTTCTTCTTCATGGTTGAGTAAAACTCCACAGTGTGTGTGTATACCACATTTCCTTCACCCATTCCTCTGTTGATGGACACCTAAGTTGCTTCCATAATTTGGCTATTATGAATTGTGCTGCCATAAACATGGCTGTGCATATATCATGATAGTATTCTGGCTTTAATTATCTTGAAAAGATACCAAGGAGTGGTATAGTGGGTCATATGGTGGCGCCACTCAGTCCTTTGAGGAGCCTCTGTCCTGATCTCCATAGTCACTGCACTAAGTTACAGTCCTACCAACAGTGTATAAGAGTTCCTTTCCCCCCAAATCCTCACCAGCACTTATTACTGTTTGTATTCTTGATGACTGCCATTCTAATTGGAGTTACATGGAATCTCAGTGTAATTTTGATTCGCACTTCCCTGATGGCTAGTGATGTTGAATTTTTTTTTCATATATCTGTTGGCCATTTGTATTTCTTCTTCTGAGAAGTGTCTGTTTTGTTCAACTGCCCATTTTGTTTTTATGGTGGTAAGGTGGAGTGTTCAGGGTGTTGTCTTGGAGATTATATACATATTCACAAGTTCTCTCTCTCTCTCCTTCTTGTCTCCCTGAGATGAGAGCAACGTCCCTCCACACGCTGCCGCTGCCACTGCCATTTATGCTTTGACACCTGCCCGATAGACTGAAATTAACCCCAACTAACCTTCCCTCCTCTAAGTTGTTCTTATTAGGCATTTTGGTCACAGCAATGGGAAAGCTCATGAAAATAATGATCTTACACACCCCATGCTGTAATTATTTAGCTGCCTGTCTCTCCCACTAAGATTTGGTCGGCGCGTGTAGGACATTCCCAGAACACGCTCATAATTGCTGCTTTATGAATGAACGAGCAGCAGCATCAGGGCTGTGCTTTCCCTCAGTTACTATGCTGTGAGCTTGTGCAATTATAGAAGTTAGTTAATTTGGCCCTATGACCCTGATTTGGAGAAACTGGAATGGTGATAGAGATAAAACAGGGTGCCTGGTACTAACTCAACTTAGCCAAGTGCCAGCACAGCCACTGTCCACCTCAAGTTACCAGTAAGAAGTCGGAGGTGGAGGCTGTTTGTTAGCCAGCTTGCTTCCCAGGGCACTGGAGAAGCTTCCTCCCTCATTCTGTGTCTGAGCCCATGCATGGATTCTCTGCTGTGTTGGATGTGTCTTGGACCATCGTGACGGCTCCAGACCTGGGCCAACAGTCCTGCGGGGTCAGCACTCCCAGGGGAAGCAAAGGCACGAAGGCTACTGGGCAGACCCAGAGGGTCGGCATGGGACTTGGCTCCTTCCAGGCTCAGTAGACACACCTGCTTCCTTCTTGAAGGTCCCTGTTCTCCAAGTGGGCACACTTTTTTTTTTTGTGGTACTGGGGGTTGAACCCAGGGGCTTTTCTACCTCTGGGGTATACTCCCAGACCTATTTTATACTTTATTTGGAAACAGGGTCTCACTAAGTTGCTGAGAGCCTCACTAAGTAATTGAGCCTGGCTTTGAACCTGCGCAATCCTCCTGTCTCAGCCTCCCAAGCGTGGGGATTACAAGCGTGCGCCACCACGCCCAGCTTCCAAGTGGGCACTTTTTTTTGCCACATCATGAGGTTCAGATAAAACCATGTGCTCCGGCATAGGTGGCTGAGACTTCCTTGATTAGCAATAGGCAGGTCGCTCTGGAAGGAGGTCTAACAAGCTCCAGTTCAGTTGAGACCACAGGCACTATGACGAGTCAGGGGAAATCATCCTCCTAGAGCATGGGGGAGTCAGGGGTGAGGGCTGTAGGATGCTCCAAGGGGCTCCGCGCTCTCCCAGGGGCTTCCCTCTGGGAGAGGGAAGCAGGACACAGGGGCGCTCTGCACTTCTCGGCCACTCCAGTGTCACTACTTATTTCCCCAAGAGCACATCCTCCTTTGTTCTCCTGCCTTACCGTCCCTCTCCATGATGAAGTTCCGGACTTTCCCTGGTTTGCAGTGTCTGTCCTCTTTAAAGAAAGAGTCTGAGTTTTTCATATGGATTTTCATGATTCCCTAAAGAAACTCGAAATTGCATTCCGGGATGATCTCATTTCCTCGACATTCAGCCCAATTTCTTTCATATTTGGGGCCAGTGCGGCTCGCATGGCCACGTGGGTGGGGTTGAGGATCCTGGTCTGTAATTCTGCAGTTCCTGTTTGGATTGATCTCAGGACTTGAAGCAGTCTCTCTTGAGCAGAGCCCCTCCTCCAGTGCACAGTTGCTGCCAAACCCACTGTGCATTTGTCATCTGGGAGGGTCAGAAGACCTTGCCCGCTAAGCGGGGCAGCAAGCCCTGAGACCTGGCAGTTGCTACCTGTCTTGCTCTGTGTCCCAGACCCTAGGACTCTGCCTGGAAGGAGTTGAGGGACTAATTTCACATGTCAGCTTAACTGGGCTGAGGGATGCCCAAATGGCTGGTAGAATGGCATTTGGTGCCACATGCCTATTATCCCAGGACTTGGGAGGCTGAGACAGGAGGACTGCAGGTTGTAAGCCAGCATGTGGTAACATAGGAAGAGCTGGTTTCAAAAATAAATAATAGGTATCGGGGTGTAGCTCAGTGGCAAAACCCCCCAGGGTTCAATCCTCAGGACTATAATCTATCAGTCAACCAATCAATCAATCAGTCAATCTGCGGGCTGAGCAAAGATGCCCCACCCTCCCCTGATGTAGGTGTATACCATCCAGTCTGTCGAATTCTAGGTTGAACGGAAAGGCAGAAGACTTCTCTCCCTTCCAGAGGGGACATCCATCTTCTCCTGCACTCAGCCATCAAAGCTCCAGGATTCATACATTTCTCGGGCCTTTGTCCTGGATCCCATCACACCACTAGCTATGCCAGCTCTTTAGCACATAGAAAACATGTCAGGGGACTTTCCATTCTCCATGAACTTGGAAGCCCATTTCTTTCTTTCTTTCTTTCTTTCTTTCTTTCTTTCTTTCTTTCTTTCTTTCTTTCTTTCTTTTCTTCTTTCTTTCTTTCTTTCCTTCTTTACTTTACTTCTTTCTTCTTTCTTTCCTTCTTTCTTCTTTCTTTCTTTACTTCTTTCTTCTTTCTTTACTTCTTTCTTTCCTTCTTTCTTCTTTCTTTCTTTCCTTCTTTATTCTTTCTTTCTTTCCTTCTTTCTTTACTTCTTTCTTTCCTTCTTCTTTCTTTCTTTCTTTGTTTCTTTCTTCTTTCTTTCTTTCTTTCTTTCTTTCTTTCTTTCTTTCTTTCTTTCTTTCTCTCTTTCTCTCTTTCTCTCTTTCTCTCTTTTGTGGTACTGGGAATAAAACCCAGGAGCATTCTACCTCCGAGCTACATCCCCAGCCCTATTTGTTTTTATTCTTTACTTTGAAACAGGATCTCGCTGAGTTTCAAAGGGCCTCACTAAGTAGCTTAGGCTATCTGTGAACTGTGATCCTTCTGTCTCAGCCTCCCAAATGCTGGGATTACAAGTGCACACCACCACACCCAACTTAGCCAATTTCCATTAAAAAAAAACAAACAAAAACACCTCTCTCATCTCTACACCCTATTGATTTAGTTTCTCTGAAGAAGCCTGGCACGTTCCCTGGTGCAGACTAGATGCTCAGCAAGTGGCTTCTCCAAAGTGACTTAAATGTCTGAGTGGTTTCCAGGCACTTGTGCAACCCAGCCTGGAGTCGGGCTCCATGAAAACCACAGTTTGGGAGACTGATGGCAGTGGAAAGTTGGAACACAGTAGTCAGGAGTTCATCAATTTGAATTCTGTCACAATACGTTTGAATCTGCGCTATGACGGAGGCTTACTGCACGGAATCAGAACACCAGCCTCGAAATGCAGAGTATGTATTGTGGGGGAAGGGGCAGGAAGTGGGGGCCTTGGGACCCCACAGAGAAGGGGACACTCCATCAGAAGCAGGCATGATGATAAAAGAAGTGTGTTTCCAGCCAGGCTGAGACCAGGGCTTGTGCATGCGTGACCGGACTTCATCTGGTGATGACGCAGGAGGCGAGGGTTATTATTATCATTATTATTATTATTATTATTATTATTATTATTATTACAGTAGTGCCGGGGATTGAACCCGGGGGTGTTCTACCTTTGAGCTATTCCCCCAGCCCTTTTTTATTTTGAAACAAGATCACATTAAGTTGGAGGCTTCACATTCACAACCTCCGATTCTCCTGTCCAAGCCTCCCAAGTTACTGGAATTACAGGAGTGTGCCACCATGCTCTGCTATTAACTTTATTCTTTACACAGAAAGTGGGAACTTGGAAAGTTAATATGATGCAGTGACGGATGGCCTTGCTGCCCTGGAAGACCAAGCAAGAAAACTCTTGGTAAAATACTGTAACTAGCTGGATGTGGTGGCGCACGCTTGTGATCCCTGCGCTTGGGAGGCTAAGACAGGAGGATCACGCAGATGCGAAGCCAGCCTCAGCCACTTAGTGAGGCTCTCAGCAACTTAGTGAGACCCTGTTTCCAAATAAAAATATAAAATAGGTCTGGGAGTATAGCCCGGAGGTAGAAATCCCCTGGGTTCCACCCCCAATACCACCAAAAAAAAAAAAAAATACCCTAACTAAATATAGTATAATGAGTCTTCCTGTTTTAGTTAGCTTTAATATACCTCCACCCAAATGATCTGAGGACAGCTTAGAGGAGGAAAGGTTTAATTGGCTCATGGTTTCAGAGGTCAGTCCAGAGTTAGCTGGCTCAAGGCATCATGGTGGCAAGGCACGCTGTGGAAAGCTGCTTAGTAGCTGGGAAGCAGAGAGAGAGTCAGAGGAAGGGACCAGGGCAGATACGGTCCCCAAGGCCACACATCACCAGTGACCTACCTCCTCCAGCTGCACCTACCTTCCTACAGTTACGCCCAGTAGTTCCATTCAGATACTTAATGTATCAATGGATTTATCCACTGATGAAATTAAACCCCTGATTCAGTGACTTCACCTCTGAATGTTGTTTCATTGCCAACACATGAGCTTCTCCAGGGGACATTCTATGTTGAAACCATAACACTTCCCAAGTGGCCAATGGAGCAGGGGCAGAACAGTTGCTAGGAACACCTGAGCTCTGGAGGAAGCAGCTATGGGGGTCAGGCTGAGACAGGAAGGACAAGGTAGCCAGAGGATTCAGGAGACATGGGAATTCCACCAGAACGGCAGATGCTTGAAAAGAGGCGATCCAGAGCCAGTCCTGGAAGCAGGAAGAAACCCAGCCTTAGGAAGTTTTGCTAGTGATCTTAGACACAACTCAAGCATCAGGACCCAACAATGAACATCGCATAAATAGAGAAGGAAAACCCAGCACAATCGCATGTCTGCCGTGTGGCCGTACACCTGCTCTTCTCCCCATCAGTGGGTAGGATGTCTTTTTCTTGGGTTTCCTGTAAGAGATTTCCAAAGGCTCTCTGGATTTTGTAGGGTAGATTTTCCCCTGCACTTCCCCTACATCTCTTTCCTGTAGTCT
This sequence comes from Muscardinus avellanarius, assembly GCF_963383645.1. Taxonomy (NCBI): domain Eukaryota; kingdom Metazoa; phylum Chordata; class Mammalia; order Rodentia; family Gliridae; genus Muscardinus; species Muscardinus avellanarius. The sequence continues at coordinate 69,707,484 of NC_137796.1, forward strand.
AGCAGACACACCTGCTCTTCTCCCCATCAGTGGGTAGGATGTCTTTTTCTTGGGTTTCCTGTAAGAGATTTCCAAAGGCTCTCTGGATTTTGTAGGGTAGATTTTCCCCTGCACTTCCCCTACATCTCTTTCCTGTAGTCTAGCAGACACACCATGGTGCTGGGTTTTCCTTTCCATTTGCTTGACAGCCGTGGTAAGGTGTGCCAGGTCCGACTGCCTGAATTGTGTCTAAGATAACTGACTATAGGAAAGAATCATGGGGAAATGTAGGGGGAAATATACCCAACAAAACCTGGAGAGCCTTTGGAAACCTCTCACAGAAACCCCAGGAAAAAGACATCCTACCCACCGATGGGGAGAAGGAGTAGGTCAGATAGCCACCTGGGAATGAAGTGGCCAGGCTGGAAGATTCTGCTCAGAGGGGCTGACGAAAGCCACGGAGGGTGGCAGGTCAGGATCCACAGGAGTCAGGGGTCATCTGGAGCTGGGACACCATGCAGTTGGCCGAAAGAGCACCAAGTCAAAGCCAAAGACAGAGTCATTCCAGCCCTGAGTGTTTCTGCAGTTTTGACCCCTGGGTTGTGCATACCTTCAATGAGCATGGTTATTCCCGCATCATGGGTTAAGGCAGAATGGCTAAGGCCATCTGGCCAGCATCTACCATTCCATGGGGCCAGCGCCGTCTAACCATGGCAGCTCTGTCGGGGTCTGGCCTGTCACCTGGTTCTCACTCTTCCTTCCTTCTGCATCTTCTCATGCCCATGCACACGGAGGCTGCACCGCATGTGCAGCATGCTTAAGTCCACTTAAGTCCACGTAAGCTGTAGAGGAACACTGCGGCGAGGGTTTTGCTATCTCTGCTGGACTTCTTGATGCTTGAGATGAGCTCCTTCGCCCTGCTGCATCTTCTGAGGCCAACTGGTTCTCGCTTAGCCAGTGATGACCCCTTCCTCTCCCTGGGCCTCTGGCATCCTGAGCCCCACCTACCTTCTGCCACTGCCACAGGATATGGGGTGAGGGACCATAGGGCATCCCAGCCTCGCAGCACCCAAGACAGTCAGCTTCTGGACCCTAGATACAGCCAACAGCTGAGCAGAGGACATACATTCTACCATGCACTGTGGCACCTCGCCTAGGTGTGGGAGGAGGGTCATAGGTCAGAATGGCAGTATCAAAGGGCGGCTGTGTGCCCCAGAGCACTGTGTTCTACCAGATCCAACTGCAAGTTGTCAGCTGGGTTGCAATCAACATAGCAGGGCCTGAAATGCCCTTGAAAGTCCAGGTCAAGTGGAATGGAAAATAATACCCAGGGAACATGCGCTTCAGGCCCAGAAAAAAGAGCTAGAAATGTGCCTTTCTTTGTCTCTGTGCAGCCTTCATCCAGGGCCCCCCACCCCATCAATAGCACAAAAGTCATCCTTCAACAAGCCTGCCTGTAGCTCTACTTTTAGTCTTGGGAATTCTTTTCTAACCTGCAGGTGCCCTGATACAAGCACTTGTGACCATTGTCGCTGGATGTCTGAACATCTACCCCGTGTCTGGAGAGAATCCAGTTTCAAAAAGGTTCCTATGGCCCCAGCATGGTAATCTATTAGAAAGGAGAAAGGTCTTCCACCACCCCATTGAGGAACAGGTGGGACACGCCTCCTTTCCTCGTGGATTCATCATCCCACAAAATCCTCTCCTGCTTCCTTAGACCTGTATACTCCTTCTAGAAAGGACATTCGGTCTGAGCACACCTGTTAGGGAGGATGTGCCCCGACCCTCAACTATCTGCTGACATTTTTGTCACTACAAAGTTTCTCAAGGTGGATTCCTGCCAAGGGTCCAGAGAGGTTCAGCATTGCTGAGAAATCACCTGACCCTTGCAGGCATCAGTGGCCATTTCCTTTTAGGAGCTCATTGTCCTCCAGCATGAGGAAGGGCGACATCCAGAGCAGGTGGTCCTGCTAAGTTGGCAGGCAGTGGTGGCCACATCCGCTGCCCTGTGGCTTCAGTTCCACAGAGATGCTCGGCCAAAGCCAGAGGGGATCAGGGAGGGATTTGCCTTCATTGGCCCTTAGGCAAAACCCACAGGGATCTTCACATGTGATAAATAATTATGATTTGGATATAGACTGCCCCCTGGAAAAGCTCATGCATAGCAATTAAAAAAGGAAAACCTATGGAAGAGCAAATAGGACAATCTGACTGAGGAGAGGGGAGGTGGGAAAAAAGCTCTCTGAGGCACATGATGCATTTAGACAAATGTATTGATATCAATCACTAAGCCAAGCAAGGGAGGGAGGGCTAGGGAGGGAAGGGGGTGGGGATTGAATAGGGGCTGATTGGGTGATGTGTGCATGTATGTCTACACAAGTCTTTTTTTATTACCCTACTATGATGTATGAATATAATGCACCAATAAAAAAAATTCATAGATGAAATAACCAAATCATGAGGGTTCTAAACTTATCAGCGGATACATCTATTGCTGGGTTAATGGGTTTACTGGGTGGTAAGGTAGACAGGTAGGTTGTGGTTGGAGGAAGTACATCACTTTGGCTTGGAGACTATAAATATGTCCCCCTCCCCCTCCCCTATGTCTTTGATATCTGTTGCCATTATTCAAGCTCTGCAGATGTGACCTGGACTAACATGGGCTGGAACCTCTGAAGCCTGTGAGCAAATACATCTTTCTTCCTCCAAGTTATGGTTATCAGGTATTTTGGTTCTCTGCATTGAGAATGATGTCTGAAATAATAATGCTGCCTAACAGCTGTCTCGGGAGATAGGCATTCTTTCTCCCATGCAGATGACCGAAACTGCGTACTGGAAGCCAGAAAAGGAAGCTTCTAGACGTCAGTGTTTCCCACACGTGATAAAAATGCCAGCATCCATACATATAACCTCTGTTTGTGTTTGTTCCCCCCTCAGACTTGACTTGTCAACTATCAGTTGACTGGGCTAGTGTTCTGGTTTTGATTCAGAATGTCCCCCCACAGCTCATGTGTTGAAGCCTGGTCTCCAGCACAGCAAGGTTCAGAGGTGAGGTGTGGCTAGAGGAGGTGGGTCACTGGGGGCGTGGCCCTAAGAACTAGACATTCCCTAGCCCCCCTCCTCTCACTTTCTCTGCTTCCAGCCACCATGGGTTGAGCAGGTTTCCTCCACCATGCCCTGCTGCTGTGTTTCCACCTCGGAGTGGGCCAACTGCGGACTGAACCTCTGAAAGAGTGAGCCCCAATAAACTTTCCATCCTCTGAGTTGTTTTCGTCTGGTATTTAGGTCGCAGCCATGAGAAAGCTGACTAAAACAGGTAGGTTCACTCATTCCAGACTTCAGCATCTGTCACTCAAGCAGCATGGGGAGAGGCTGCTATTCATCACCCAGGGCAGCCTCCACAGTCTCCAAAGGACAGTGTCTCTTGTGCCTTTTGATTTAGTGTTTTGTTCCTGGGCTGTAACTTGGACATAATATAACCCATTGATACATGTTGTACTTCTGTATCTTACCAAACTTTATAGCTTCCAAAATGTTTTCGTGTTTTTTTTTTTTTTTTAGCTTGGCAGAGAATCAACAAATGTAAGAAGAACCTTCACTTGGCTTCAGATGAAGTGGCTTTGAGGCTTCTGGAATCCCTCAGAGGCTGCACCCAGGCCAACCAGATGCTGAAACAAAATTCTTCTCTTCTGTATTCGCTACGGGCCTCACTGACCAGAGCCCCGAACTGTTTGTTGACTCAGGGAAATGAGGAGCTCTGTTGTATGTCTCTCCTTGGCTGAGCACATGGCAGGAGCCACAGAGCTGAGCAACCTGGAGCAGAAGACACACTGGGCTGGCCCCTGCCATCCAGAGCAGTGTCTGCCCTGGCGCGGCGTGTCCTCCCATGCAGCTGTGTGCATTTGTAAATGAACCAGCGCCCTATTCCCTCCACCTACTCAGCGGTTCTCCACCCTGTGAGCCCAGCCAGCTTGTTTCCTGCCACATTCAAACTTGTAGACTGGCGGAGACAGAGTAGGAGGCGAGGGTGAGATCACTGTTCCTTTCCCCCACGCACGCTGGCCTGGCCTTCTGGCCCATCTCTGCCTCATGGACACACCCCTCTGCTAATGATGACCTTACTGAGGCAGGGGATCGCCTCGTCTCAGTGGACCACAAGGTGGGGAAGGGGCCGAGGACAGTCAGACCAGTGCTGGCATTCTAGGCCCCTGTTAGAGCTGAGAGGCAGGCATGGGCTTGGACCAAGGTGCTACTTGGTGCAGCAGAGGTATCTACCACCCCTTGTTCTTGCCACGGGAGTCCTGCAGAGTTCACTCTGGGGGCCTTCAGATGAAGGTAAGCCTGTATGCTGTGTGCTTCCAGGTGGCTAGCACCATTGGAGCAGGCTTCATTTCTACAGCAGACATCAGAAAAATGGGGAACGGCTGACTCTGCCCATCCCCTCAAGATGGGGAGCAAGGGAAGGGTTTATGTCTTGGTTTTTACCTCTTCTATCCAACAGTGGAGTGGAGGTTCCACCCATACAGAGACAAAAAAAAAGAAACAAAACTACAAATATTGGAGAGGAATGAGTGGTGTTATCTTTATTTGCAAATGATGTGAAATACAAAATACTGATGTGAAATTTTAAGAAATCTATAAGAGAACACTGGAATTAAGAAGTGAATTTTTAGCTGGGTAGGGTGGCACATGTTTGTAATCCCAACAAATGGGAGGCTGACACAGGAGGAGCGCAGGTTTGAAGCCGGCCTCAGCAACTCAGTGAGGCTCTCAGCAACTTAGCAAGATCCTGTTTCCAAATAAAACAGTAAAAATAGGTCTGGGGATATAGCCTAGAAGTAGAAGACCCCTGCCTTCTATCCCTAGTATGCCCTCCACACACACAGAAGTGGGTTTTTCAACATCACGGGAAACAAAGTCAATACATAAAAATCATGTGTTTCTACACACTATTGATGAATGATTTAAAATTAAATATGAGGTAAGAGTATAGCTCTGTAGTAAAGCTCTTTTTTATACTGGGGATCGAGCTATAGCACTCAGCTATAACCCTAGGTCTTTTTATTTTTATTTTATTATTATTTGTTCATTTTAGACAGGTTCTGCCACCCCCTCCTCCCTCCTTTCCCACCCCCCTCATGTCCCTCCTCTACCTCCCTCTCTTCTCCTCCTTCTTCCCACTTTGCCTCCTCCTCCTCATCGCAGTGCTCCTCCTCCCTCTCCTTCTCACCTTCTCCTCTTTCTTCTCCCTTCCCCTTTCCTCCTCCACCTCCTCCCTCCTTTCTTGTGCTCCCTCCTTCTCCTCTTCCTCCCCACCTGCCTTCTCACTCCATCCTCCTCACATCCCTCCTCTTTCTCTTCTTCTTCCTCCTCCTCCCTCTCCTCACATTCTCCCACTCTTCATGCCCCTCTGCCCTGCCTTTCCTCCTCCTTCTCTCCTCCTCCCTCCTCACTCCCTCCTCCTCACATCCCTTCTCTTTCTCTCCTTCTTCCTCCTTCTCTCCCTCCTCCCCTTCTCCTTTCCCTTTTCAAGTCCTTCTCCTCCATCCTCCTCTCCCTCCTCCCCTTCTCCTCCCCTTTCTCCTCCTGCTCTCTACCTCATGTTGCCCCTCTCTCTCCTCCCTCTCCCCATGTCCTTCCTCTCCTTTGCCCTCCTTCCCCTCCTCCTCTTCTCTTCCCCTTCTCCTCCCCTTTCTCCTCCTGCTCCCTACCTCATGTCGCCCCTCTCCCTCCTCCCTCTCCCCATGTCCTTCCTCTCCTTTGCCCTCCTCCCCCTCCTCCCTCCCTCTGCTTCCCCTCCTCCAGCCCAGTGCTGTCAAAGCCTGGCTCTCAGAAGTCTGCTACTGAAAAGAGGAGTTAAAAGGCCGACCACAAGCTCCGTGAGGCCCTGGAGACGCCTGCTGGATATGGACAGTTTAAAGCTGCTCCCTCATCAAATTTTTCTATGACAGCTTTTTTCATGAAGAATCAAAAGACTCTCGTTAAGTCTGGCTGTTCAGAGTGCTGGCTGTGGTGCTGACCTGAGCTCAAGCAAGGCCCACGCCGGGAGCCATCCGCAAGGGGTGATATCTTATTTTGCTTCTGCATGAGTGATCTGCCTGCAGCCTGCCCCTGTGCTGCCGACACATCCCACCCAGTGACAAGCTGGATCCGCCCGGGGAAGAGCTTACGAGCGCTCTGTCATGTATAGCAAGGGGAAACTTCAAAGTCACACATGCTAACCAGGGAATGCTAAGCCTTCCTTTTCCAAAGCTGCAGATTGAAGGGACAGGCAGTTTTATATACTTGTTTGTTTATTGGTATTTATTTATTTATTTATTCACTGGGGATTGAACCTATGAACATTCTATAATGTACACCCCAAGCCCTATTTTATGTTTTATTTTAAAATTGGGTCATACTAAGTTGCTGAGGGCCTTGCTAAGTTGCTGTGGCTAGCCTTGAACCTGAAATCCTTCTGTCTCAGCCTCCTAAGTACTGGGATGACAGGGCTGTGCCATCATGCCTGACAGGCAGGCCATTTTATGGCTGCGCATGACATTTGTTATATTTACTTAAATGTCCCCCAGACCTCATGTATTAAACAAGGCAGCCATGTTGTGAGGTAGGATAGAAGAAATTTAAAAAACAGGTGAGCTGGGCGTGGTGCCCCTGCCAGGATTAACCCAGGGCAGAGTTCAGCCTTAAGCCTTCCCCAGCCCTGCCTTACTTTCTTTCCCTTCCAGGATGGCCAACAAATGCTCTCTGAGCCTGTTTAAGCCCTGACCTCCTCTTCCAGCTATACTGGCTGTGAGCAGGTCTTCCCCAGCTCCTATTCCCCAAGCCAGCATCTTTTTTTTTTTTTTTGTAGTATTAGGGATTGAACGCAGGGACATTCTACCTCTGAACTGTATCTCCAGCCCTGTTTTAGTTTTCATTTTGCAACAGAGTCTCGCTAAGTTTCTGAGGCTGGATTCAAACCTGCTATCCTCCTGTCTCAGTCTCCCAAGGACTACAGATGTGTGCCACCATGTCTGGATCAGGCCAGCATCTTTAAAAGAAGTGAGGAGAAGGGTCCTGCTACAGCCTGTGATATTTGGCTGAGGCTCCAGCCTGCGTCCAAGGAGGAAGAACTACAGCAAGGTAAGTTCCTACCAGATGTGGTTGTAGTGGGCTAAATTTGGTCTCCCAAAGGTATCCACATCCTAATCCCAAGAATCTATGAATATATTATCTTACATGCAAGAAGTGTTTTGCAATAGCAGTTAAGACGAATATCCTGAAAACCAGGTGCAGTGGCATAGGCCTGTAATCCTAGTACTAGGGAGGCCGTGACAAGAGAATTACAGGTTTGAGGCAAAAATTAAAATTTGTCTGGGGATGTAGCTCAGAGATAGAATATGCCCTTGATTCAATCCCAGGCAGGGAGAGAGAGAGAGATTGTTTACTCTGATTTTCCAGGTGGGTGCTTTTGCAAGGGAGGCAAGATGCTCAAAGAAAAGAGAACAAAAGAAACATCTTCAAAGAGGAGACCCACAACAGGCAACCTCCAGAAATGGAGGTGGTCGGGGACAGAGGCCTAGAGCCTCCACAGGTCCAGCCCTGATGACACCCTGATTTTAGCCTTGTGGGGCTCATTCTGACCTCGTCCTAGGAGTGCAAACTTGTGCTGTTTTAAGCCCCTAATTCCTGGTGGCTCCCTGTGGCTGTGGTAGAGCGCTCAGCTACCCCTGGGCCGGCTCCAGGAGGCAGGACTTGGCTACTAATTTGTCATCGTAGAGGATGATGCACAGGAGAATCAAATGGGTTTGAAACCAAAGGGCACACGTGTACATGGGTCACTTTGAATCTCACTAAAATGTATAATTACAATGCACCAAAAATTAAGTAAAAAATAAATAAATAACCAAATAGCACATGGGGCAGCATGACCACACGCACCACACATACCGGTGGCTGGGTTTTTATCTCCTGGGGCCACCCTTTGACCTCAGGCAGCCAGAGTGCTCCTCACTCAGCTTGGCTGGAGAACCAGGGCAGGGATGGCAGCTTTTGTGATAGCCACACCTGGAGGGAAAACACATACCCAAAGCTAAGTACTGCTGATGGCAACCCCCCCGCCAAGACTCTTGATAGCCTATATGTAGTCACCATTCACGTCGGGGATCCAGGTGTTGATTGTTCTCGAGGGACTGCAGGAATTTCAAAATTAAGTTTGTTTTTTCAATTGTACCTTTGCTTTTATTACAGCCACCATCGGTGGGTCCTGCATCCTAGAGACAGCTGGCCAGTCCCCTTGCAATGCAGTTCACCCTGAACCCCCTGGAGCAGAGACTGTTCACCGGGACGCTAAGCACACACAAGGTTTAGGCTGTCCTACACCCCCAGTCATTTCCTGACATCCACATGGTCTGGTCACAGATGCTTTGGGACTGTTCTAACTCAGGAAAGGATACAGGGTGAGGGGCTGGAGGTGACCTGTGGATAAACTCTGCTGGACACCACAGTTCTGATAACTGTGCAGAGGTCCTTAGCCCTCTAGCAGGTCTGCTTTGGGAAACTGGATTATTTGGGCTGAGCTTTATAATCTGTGGAAAAAAAATGCCCATGTAGTATTGGGGAGGCTGAGACCAGAGGATCAAACATTCAAGGCCAGTGTAAAGTAACTTAGGAAGACACTGTTTCAAAAAAAAAAAAAAAATAGATCTGGGGTATAGCTCAGAGGTAGTAATCTCCCCTAGGTCCAACCACCAGTATCACACACACACACACACACACACACACACACACACACACACACACTATTTTTAAAATGTCTGAGGAGCCAGGTGTAGTGATGTAAACCTATAATCCCAGTAGATGGGAGGCTGAGACAGGAAAATCACAGTTTTGGGGGCCACCTCAGCAACTTAGTGAGACCCTGTTTCAAAAAAGTAAAAAAAAAAAAATAGGGCTGGGGGTGTAGTTCAGACATAAAGTGGTCCATGGTTTCAATTTTCAGTAACAAAAAGGTGTGGGTGGGGCTGGGGATAGAGCTCAGAGGTAGAATATCTCTGGGTTCAATCCTAGCACACAGAGAGAGAGAGAGAGAGAGAGAGAGAGAGAGAGAGAGAGAGAGAGAGAGAGAGAAGAAGAAGAAGAAGAAGAAGAAGAAGAAGAAGAAGAAGAAGAAGAAAGAAGAGGAGGAGGAGGAGGAGGAGGAGGAGGAGGAGGAGGAGGAGGAGGAGGAGGGCGGTGGCAACAGGAGAAAGAGGAGGAGGAGGAGGGAGAGAAATAAATATAGAAAGAAAGAGAGAGAGGGAGGAAAGAAGGGTTAAAGAGTGCATCCGTTTGTTTGCTTAAAATTGGGGTCCAATTAAAAGCTAATAAAATTCTAATTAGTCCCAAATTCTTAGGAAGAGAGTAAATGCTGGCAGGTTTTCCTTCTCAGAGGCTGCTATGGACAGCATCGATGGGCCCTGCTTATGTTTGTGCTGTGGGACTCCACACAGAATCCACCAGAGTACAGGACTACAGTTGTTCCAGAGAAATGGCTGGAAATGACACCCACACACAGGTGGTCAGCCCTTCACCTGGGTAAGGTGCACACATCACCCTGGTCCCCAGATGGCTCCAAGCCAGCCAGCCACCTGGCCTCTTGCCACAGGTGAGTGCTGGCACCCCCTGGTGGGGTGGGTGGATTTACCTGTCCAGGCTGAGCAGACCTCTTCCCAAATGAGAACACCACCATGATTAAAAAGGCTGGGTGTGGTGGCGCGTGCTTGTAATTCCAGTACATAGGAGACTGAGACAGGAAAATTGCAGGTTCACGGCCAGCCTCAGCTACTTAGGCCCTCCGCAACTTAGTGAGAATTAATTAAAAAATAGGGCTGGGGGTGTAGTTCGGAGGTAGATGGTATTATTCTAGGGATGCTTGCTTTGGCCTGTTCTCTCCCTCAGAAGAATCAGACAGAGATACAACCATGATATGAATAAGACTCTCTTTTTTTTTTGACAACTTCTAGCTGTAGCAGAAGAGAGACAGGGCCCATTTTTAATTGGGTTATTTTATTTCTTGGCGTTAAGTTTTTAAGTTCTTTGTATATTCTAGATATTAGTCCTCTATCAGAGGAGTAGCTGGCAACGATACCCCAATATGTAATCTTTCTTTACACTCTTTATGATTTCCCTTGCCACATAGAAGCTTTTTAATTTAATGCCATCCTATATATTAATTCTCATCTAAATTTTCTGAGCTTTGGTGATCTTATTAAGGAAGTCTCTACCAGTGCCTCTATGCTTAAGAGTTGGTCCTATGCCCTCTCTAGTAATTGCCAAGTCTCTGGTATAAATTTCTAGGTCTTTTTCCATCAATAGACACTTCTCAAAAGAAAAAAAATACAAATACCAGTAAATAAATGAAAAATGTTCTACATTATTAGCAATCAGGGAAATACAAATTGTAACTAACCTCAGATTCCATCTATCTCCAGTTAGAATGACAATCATCAAGGATACAAACAAAAGTAAGTGCTGGCACGAATGCAGGAAAATAGGAAGCCTAGTGCGCTGCTGATGGAATCACAAATTAGTGCAGCTGCCACGGAGATCAATGTGGAGGTTCCTCAGAAGACTTGGAGTGGAACCACCACATCACACAGCTGTACTGCTCCTCCGTATCTTTCTAAAGAAACTTAAGTCAGCAGATTACAGTGATATATGCACACCCATGTTTATAGCGGGGCAATTCACAACAGCCAAACAATGGGACCAGCCTAGCCGATCATCAGCAGATGAATGGATCACACAGCTCTACACACACAAAGGAATTTTATTCAGCCATAAAGAAGAACAAAATTATGTCATTTGCAGGAAAGTGAATGGGACTCGAGAATCGTATGCTGGGGGAGATTAGTCAGTCCCAGAGAGTCAAGGGCTATATTTTTTCACTCTCACGTGGAAGCTAGAGAGATGTTGAGAAACGAAAGGGACTTCAGATAAACGAAAGGGAGCTACTCGTAGAATAGAGGAAAGGGATTCGGAGAGGGAGAAGAAAGGGTGACTTAATGGGGGAAACAGTTCAAATACTGCTGTGTTCAATGACATGAAGCTATCGTGACCAATTTCAGTATTTTTTTTTTTTTTGTGGTACTGGGGTTCCTGGAAGCCCTTCTACCTCCGGGCTACACTCCCAGACCTATTTTTACATTTTTATTTGGAAACAGGGTCTCCTAAGCCAGCGCGCGCGGCTGGCTTCGAACCTGCGCGATCCTCCTGTCTCTGCCTCCCAAGCGCGGGGATTACAAGCGTGCGCCACCACGCCCGGCCAATTTCAGTATTTTGTATGGGAGGTGGGAGGGAGCCGGAGGGACCCTGAGAGAAGCAGACACCGCGTGCTGTGTGCACACACACACTTCACTCTGAACTTCATGATGTCATATAATTACGATGCACCAACTGTTTTAAATTTCAATCATCAGCTCACCCATGCATGTCTACCGAGTGTCTGCCACGCCACAAGTGTTATCCTAGTAATGCCGGACCGGGGGCTCTTGCTCTTGCCGTCAGTAGAATCAGATAGCCACGGCTGTGATGGGAGGAAGCCTCTTTGTCGGGATATCTGGTCCGAGCAGAATGGAGACACGGCATCTCTCTGACAAAAGAGCGTTGGCCTGGCTCCCAAGAGCGCGGAGAGAGCCAGTTTTACTTTTTTTTCTTTTGCGGTTCTGGGGATGGAACCCAGGGGCATTCTACCTCCGAGCTACACCCCCAGCCCTATTTTTTTTTATTCTTTATTTTGAAACAGGGTCTTTCTGAGTTGCAAAGGGCCTTGCTAAGTAGCTGAGACTGTCCCCAAACTGCGATCCTCCTGTCTCAGCCTCCAGAATGCTGGGATTACAAACGTGCGCCACCACGCCCGGCTTGAGAGAGCCAGTTTTATTGATGTGAGGACAAGTGGGGCTAGAGTTTAGGAATGCTGGCTTGCTTTAGGTGCCCTTCAAAAGGTGGGGTTTTTGTTTTTTGTTTTGTTTTGTTTTTCTGCAAGGACACTATAACCTCTGAGGAAGACCAAGGCAGTGGGTTGATCAAAGGCCCCATCTCTCTCCCTGTGCAATCATCTTTGCCTTGTGATAAGGACCAGTCGCTGTAGTGGTTAAGAGAACTCACAGGTGGGGAAAGGAAGAAAACTCAAATTACAGCAAGAACCAGTTGAGGATTTGCTGTTCCGGTGACTCCTCAACATTTTGATCCTAATGAGCAGCGTGTCCCTGAGTGTCTCCAGGACGATGTCCCGGCTTTAATGATGTACCTGGTTTCCACGGCTGATGAGCCCATTTGAGGTACATGTCATGCCCTTAATAGCTAGCAAGCTGTGAACTAAGGTAGAAGAGCAGGGAAAAGCACACACCACGCTCTGAGTAGCTGACAGCTAGCAGTTAAGGCCCAGGAGTTTTGCTGACCTTTGTCCCTAAAGTGGTCCTCAACTCTCTCATTCCCCCATCTCAGAGTTTAGCTTCCTTAATTTTTTTTTTCTTTTTTGTACTGGAGATTGAACCCAGGGGCATTCTACCTCTGAGCTACACTCCTAGTCCTTATTTATTTATTTTCATTTTGAAACAGGGTTTTTCTAAGTTGCTGAGGGCCTCACTATGTTGCTGAGACTGGCCTCAAACCTGCGATTCTCCTGTGTCAGCCTCACAAGTACTAGGATTGCAGGTACGTGACACTGCATCCGGCTTTTCTTAACCTTAAGAGGTGCTGCCTTCTGTGGGAGTCCCTTGCTGTCCCATTGGGACAGGGAATCAGCTAAAGGCTTTCCTGCAGCTCCTCTTCCAGGGAGATGAGATACACAAGAAATAGACCCTCTCACTTAGTAAGGGAGGTGTTGGAGATGACAGAGCAGTGGAGTGGAGGGAGAGGCCCATGGGTGCAGCAGGGGCTTCGGCTCTCATCCAGATGGTGGGGTCCAGCTCCAAGAGGAGGAGCCGTTTGCTCAGGGATGACGAGGGCATGCAGATCCAGGGAAGGGGTGTTATAGCCGAGGGACCCCACATGCAGAGGCTCCCGGTGAGCCTGAGCAGCAGAGAGCTGCAGGGCTGCAGGTGACCTCGGGAAGCGGGAGAGGGTAGAGGTGCAGCAGCAGGTGGGGGATGACGATGGTCCTTACCCAGGGTGAGCGCAATGATGGTTATGGGTCGGCCACTTCCCAGTGCTGAGCACTTCAAAGGATCTTCCCATCGCCCTTATGAGGAAGGTACAGGGCAATCTCATTTTTCAGAGGATGAAAGTGAGGATGAGAGAGGCCCAGCAGGGCAGAGGCAGCCAGGAACAGTGCAAAGCCCCATTTGGATCCTTCTAAGGGAAGCGAACAGAAAAAATATTTGCAAGCTGAAATGGCCAGCCACTTCCTGTCCCCTGCCCCCCTGTGGGCTCTGCGTTGGCAATCCTGCAGGCAGGAAAGGCACTCGGAGCCAACAGTCCCTCTCGGCCCTTAAATGGGGCTGGGATGTTAATCCTGTCACTACTTTAGAACTTGTTTCTGGGCCGGGAGTAGCAGACATTGTTGGGGGCTTGATTCTACATGAAGGTATGAAAAGTTTGACAAGAGGAGGAAGGGGGAAATGGTAGCCAAAGAGGAGCGATCTCAGAGGGAGGGCAGAGCGGAGGCTGGTCTCAGAAGTATCAGCGGGGTGGCCCGTGGGCACCAAGGAGACCACACCAGCCCATGCCACCAGAGGGACACTGCTGTGGTCCAACTGACCAAGGGACACTGAGGGCCTGAGGAAGCACAGGGCTGAAATTACAGCCCTCAGGGCCCAATTTAGAAGTGGCCTAGAGGAGGCAAAAGCTTTGCCCAGCCTTGGCCAGATGCCAGCCATGGCCACTGTCTGTTTTTCTCCTCCTCCAGGTCTTGGATGGAGGCAGCGGTCAGTGTCCCACAGATGAGGGTTAGAGCGCACAGCAGGCCCGGAATCAGAAACCCCAAACGGACCCTACGGGCTCCTGGAGAAGGAGCGTGCCACACACTCACGGGTGCATGCATTTGTACACCTATAATTATGTGAATCTACACGGAAACGCACCCACCTGCTAAGGTGCACACGTGCACATTCACGCTCCCTCCTACATACACACGTGCACACCCTCACAGGGCAGGCACACGTGCTGGGCTCACCGTGGCCGGGGTGTGTCTTCTGGCCCCTGGCTCCGCCCACTTCCCTGTCATGGGGAGCTGCTCTGCAGAGGAGAGCTGGGGTCAGCAGTCTGGGCCACCTGGGGTGTCCTAGCCTGGCTGGGCCTGGCTCCAGGAAGCTCTGGCTCTGCCCACACAGTCACCTCCTCCCTGAGTGGGCCTCTTCCCCAGCAGGAGCTCATTAACTTTTTTTTTTAATGGGTATTTTTCGTCCCTAGACACCCAGGCCTGGGGCCGGACAGTGCCCAGGAGCAAATATGCCATGTTTGTGAGGCAGAGGGGGGAGTGAGTGTGTCCATCAGGGATGCCCTCTGCAGCTGCACCTATGGGACCCTCTTCCTGGTGCTTGTCACCAGCTGTCACTGAAGGGAGCGTCCTAGAAGGGATGCTCAGGGACAGCCGGTGTGACCTGCTTGGGACCCGAAGGTGTCCAGGCCTGAGCTCAGACCAGGCCAGGTGGCCCTGCATCCGTGCTCACTGGGAGAGCAGTAGACTCAGGACTGGAGGTGGAGACCACTAAAGGGCCCAGCCCTTGGCTGTGGTGATCCCCAAGAACAAGCTGTTTATTTTTCTTAAGCTAGGTGTTTTTCCTGCGTGTGAAAATGTTCCACGGCGCAGAGTGAGTGAGCGCTGTGGCTTCTGTGGCAAAGATGCTCAGTCCTCTGAAGTGGTGTCCCCTGGAGGTGATGAGGGTCAGTGCAGATGGTGTGTGCCCACTTGGCATCACCACCTGCCGCTTCTCTCCCTGAGGGTGGAGCCACAGAAGAAATGTAACTCCTCCATTTGAGTCTGCCTAACCGTCACTGGACCAAAATACCTGACATGAACAACAGAGAGAAGAAAAGTCTGTTTGGATCATGGTTTCAGAGGTACAGTCCACAGTTGGCCAACTCCAAGACAGACATCATGGTGGCAGGGCGTGGTGGAGGACGGTGGAGCTAGACTCAATGACAGCCAGAAACGGAGAGCCAGACAGGAAGTGGCCAGGGACAGACAGAGTCCCAAAGCCACACCCACAGTGAACTACCTCCTCCAGCCCCACCCCACCTGCCGAAGTCACCACCCAGTGAGTCCACTCAAATGATGCACGCTTGTAATCCTCGTACGTGGGAGGCTGAGACCGGAGGATCGAAGGTTTACGGCCAGCCTCAGCTACTTAGTGAGACCCTCCGCAACTTAGTGAGACCCTGTTTCCCAATAAATAAAAATCTGTCTGGGAGTGTAGCTCAGAGATAGAATGCCTCTGGGTTCAATTCTAAGTACCACAAAAATATTATTAATCTTTATTTATTTATTTACTTTAGGTGGTTCTGGGGATGGAACCCAGGGCCCCTTCTACCTCCAGGCTACACTCCCAGACCTTTTTTTTTTTTTTTTTTTTTTTTGGTGGTACTGGGGTTCCTGGAAGCCCTTCTACCTCCGGGCTACACTCCCAGACCTATTTTTGCATTTTTATTTGGAAACAGGGTCTCCTAAGCCAGCGCGCGGGGCTAGCTTCGAACCTGCGCGATCCTCCTGTCTCTGCCTCCCAAGCGCGGGGATTACAAGCGTGTGCCACCACACCCGGCTCCCAGACCTATTTTATATTTTATTTGGAAACAGGGTCTCTTAAGCCAGCTGAGGCTGGCTTTGAACCCGTGATATCCTCCTGTCTCAGCCTCCCAAGCACGGGAGTTTTAAGCGTGCGCCACCACGCCTGGCTTAATCTTTATTTTTTAACTATGGAACACTTCACAAGTTTGCATGTTATCCTCACTCAAGGGTCATGCTAATCTTCTCTGTATCATTCCAATTTTATTCTATGTGCTGCTAAAGTGAGCACTTATTAATGCTTATGACTGAGAATAGTGGAAGGGGTTGGGAGAGGGAGGTGGGGAAGGGAAATCAGATAATTGATAAATAAAACAGTTCAAATAACGGTATACTCATATATGAGGACATCGCTACCCATCTCACTAATTTGTCCAAGGAGAGGGGAGAGC
>NC_137796.1:69723796-69765796 GCF_963383645.1 Muscardinus avellanarius
TGATCTGTCTGTCCCTGTGTGTGACTGTGTCTGTTGAGTGTATCTATGTATCCCTGTGTATCGACCTGTGTGTGTGTGACTGTATATCTGTGTGTGTGTGTCTGTGTGTCACTGTGCGTATCTGTCCTGTCTGTCTGTGTGTAGCCCTGCTCTCATGGGACAGTCAGAAGCCACAGTCACACGCCCTTCCGTGTCTGGCCTTCTTCTGGGGACACGGGGAGGTCAGTGTCCTGGAAAATTAGTTCTGGGGGGCCTCTGACTCACAGAACCACTTCCTCTTCCCCTCCATGCCCATGGCTGTAGTTCAGGCGCCTACGATGCAGACCCACAGCGTGACTCAGCCACCTGCCAGTCTCCAGTTGGATGGTTTCCTGGGAAGGGCAGTCAGGGACATGGGATTAAGCCATAAAAAGCAGGACCAGGGCCTCTGCTCCTCTACCTGGCCTACTGAGCCCCAGGCAGCCCCTTCCTTGGGCCAGCACTGGGTGTGAGGCCCCAGAGCCCTTTACATCTGAGGTCCCAGGCTGGCTGGTGGGGCCTGAGAGGCAGGGAGTCACAGCGGCCCATGATCCTAGCCAGGGACCTAGGCCAGCTGCCAGCTGGAGCAGAGTCCCAGGTGGCATTTCATGTTTGTCTCTGCCCCGAGTCTGCGAGCATGGCCCAGAACTGCCTCTTCCTGCATGGACTGACTTCTCTGTCTGTCCAGCCTTCCACAGGCATCCCCACTCCTGTTGACTTCAAGGCATACTTAACACTCCTCTACTCACGTGTCACAGCTGCAGGCCCTTCAAGGACTTCTCCCCTCAGCTTCTCTCTTGGTCTAAGGAGGCTTCGACTCATGGATCATCTAATTTTCTCAGATTTCTCCAGTCTCCTCTTCTACAGTCAGGGCTTTTTAATGTACATAAGAATCCCCACCTACTCCAAAGTCTCAGACTATTCCCCCATATGTCCTAGTTGTTTTAGTCAAAAGTTTTGTTGCTGTGTCCAAAATACCTGACAGTCACAATTTAGAGGAAGAAAGGTTTATTCAAACTCCTCATTTTGAAAGTTCAGTCTGTCCACAGTTGTTTGGCTTCCTGGCAGTAACTGTGGTGGCAAGGCATGGCAGAAGGACACTGCTCTGTCATGGTATCTGGAAGAAGAAAGGCCAGGAGAAGGGGACCAGGGACACCTATAGTCTCCAAAGCCACATATCCAGCGACCCACCCCTCCAGTCATGCCCCATCTCTGAGCCTTGCTGCACTGGGACCATGCCTGCAACACATGAGCTTTGGGGGACATAGCAGACCCAAACCATAACACTAGGCAAAGCTTTTAAAGGAATCATCTTGTATGCAAGTCCTTGGCCTGTCTCTGTGTGACCTTATGCATGTTACAAGGAAGAGAGGGCTTATTCTCTTTTCCATGTGGAAGCCATTTCTCATGCCCAGTGCCTATCTTGTCCCGGTGAGAAGGAAGGAAAACCACACAAGGAAAAAGGCCATGGCTCCAAACGAAGGTGGCAGGCTGCTTGCCCAGAGACCTACATGGAAGGCCCTCATGTCTTGGAGTTGTGGAATTCCCAGAATCAGTTCAGAGTGGGGCTGATTTTCATCTGTTCTAATTTAAAGAATACATGTTTCCTCAAGAGTGTGCAGTTTATTCCATCACTAAGTGTCATGAACACCAAATTTGGGGATTTTCAGTTATCCTTGAATTGGGAAGGCAAGGCAGATAGCTGGGGATGCCAAACTAAAGAGAAAGGTGTGCGTTTGTGCAAAGATGTTTGCCTCTGTGTCTGTGTGGGCACACGTGTGTGTATGTGACCATGTGTGTTGTCTACTTTTTTTGTCACTGTAACCAAAATACCTGACAAGAAGAATTTAGAAAAGTAAAGATTTGTTTAGCTCATGGTTTCAGAGGATCAGTCCATGGTTGGCTGGCTCCAAGTCACAATCATCATGGTGGCTAGGCATGGTGGAAGGACACTGCTCAGGGCAACCAGAACAGGAAGAGTAAAGAGGCCAAGGACAGACACAGTGCCTCCAGTGACCTACCTCCTCCAGCCACACCCCACCTGCCTACAGTTACCACCCAGTAAGTCCATTCAAATTAGTAATCCATCAGTGGATTTATCTGCAGATACGGTTAAAGCCCTGATTCAATCTTTCACCTCTGAACATTTCTGCACTGTCAGCACATGAGCTTTCCTGGAGGATATTCCATAGGGAAACCATAACAGCATGTGAGCTGTGTCTGAGTTTTGATATGTCTGTGTGGGAAGGAGTGTGTGTGTGTGTGTGTGTGTGTGTGTGTGTGTGTGTTGTGTGTGTATGTCTCCATGTGCACATTTCTGTGTCTGTATCCATGTGTGTGCATATATGTGGACGTGTTTGGGTGTATGTGCATGTGTGTGTATGTGAGCACAAGTGCACAGACCTGAGTTCTATGTGCCTGCTCACGTGTGTGTGCAGTGGGCTGAGTTGGCAATCTCAGAGCAAATGTGTGCAGTCCTGTGCCCTACAAGGCTCCTCCCTGAAAGTTGGAGCTGGATATAGTCAGCTTGGTGGCCTCAGTCTGTGTTGTCCACTCAGAGGGGACATGTGACATTTGCTCTCAGAGTGCTCTTTCTCTTTGGAGGCATATTCCACCTCCCAAGCCAAGCCCAAGTTCCATTCTGAGGAAGTCCACCTTAGGTTTGTGGGTCCAGAACCTTCTCTGTTTAAGGGGCAGGATAGGGGCTCCAGGCAGCTCTATCTCATGTGGGTGCCCACCTGATCTCATCTTCTCCCAGGCCCCAGTGGGCTCCGGTGTCCTCCCCTGACTCAGCTGAACCACAGTGACCATCCCTGATCTCCCCCTCGAGGAGCCTTTGCTGTTCTCCCAGGACAGTGTCATGATCTAGACCATTCCCTCAGGACCGACCCTGAGTGTCACATCAGACCAAAGGTCCCCTTTCACAGGCACTAGCCCCTCTGTCCATTCCCAAGGCACATGTGTCTTGGGACTCATCGGTCAGCCAGCCTCAGGCTGAAGTCCAGCACCACCACTTCTAGCCAGGAGATCCGAATCTCCCAGCCTCCCAGCCTCCTCTCAGGTGTGCAGCACGGGACACACAGGGAGGCCAGGTGGCCATTCAGACACAAGCCCCAGACCATCATACTTTTACTCCACTCAGTGTTCCTGGAGCAAAGCCAGGTGTGGTGGTGCACACCTGTAATCTCAGTACCTGGGAGGCTGAGACAGGAGGATCACAGGCTTGAGAGAGGAGGGAGGGCCACAGGCTTGAGGACAGATTTAGCAATTTAGTAAGACACTGTTTCAAAATACACACACACACACACACACACACACACATGGCATGGTGGTGCATGCTTGTAATCCTGGCATTTGGGAGGCCGAGACAGGAAGATCCCAGTTCACAAACAGTCTCAGCTACCTAGTAAGTCCCTTTGCAACTCAGTGAGAACCTGTTTCAAAATAAAGAGAATAAAAAATAGGACTGGGGGTGTAGCTCAGAGGTAGAATGGCCCTGTGTGCCACCCCCAGTACCACCAAAAAAAGAAAGTGTGTGTGGGGGGGTATAGTTTGAAGGTATAATGCCCTAGTTTCAATCCCCAGTAGTACACACACACATACACATAAGTGAATGAGATGGAGAGGAGGAATGTTTAAGGCTGGTCCTTACCACCTTATTATACTAGTCATTTACTCAGTTCTTAACTAAATCACCCCCACCCCACCTCCACCCCTCTGCCCAAAGCCCTGCTTCACACTCTGGAGGCACAAGGCTGCATGTACCTCTTAACTGTTTCCTACAAATGCCTTCCACCTTCCAAGCCACACTCCTGGAATTAAACCTGGCATTTGCGTGCAATAATAAAGCTAGGAGGCTCTTTCAGCCAGCAGGGCACTATGAAAATCCAATTAAGTTGTGCATTTTAATTCCTTTGCCTGCCTGGTTCACTGTTGGAGGGAGGGAGGTGGGAAGTGCAGTTCCTTGTAGTTTATCTACACAGCCCAGAGGCAGGGCCTTCCTTGCGGTGATAAACCCAGTGAGCTACAACCCAGTGGCTATAGAATGGGAGCCATTAAAAGCAAGCATCTCCGCCACCAATCCTTCAGTAATGCAGTCAGAAATTGCTGGAATGAGGAGATTAGCTGACACAAAAGGGGAATTCAGTATTCAGGATATTCTCATTAGCAGACCCCATGGCACAAAAGGTCTCTGGCCACCCAGCAGAACCTTCTGATGGTCAGAGCTGGGATTTTGCAATTCCTGGAGAAGGACATCGGCTGGACTCCCTGGAGGTCCAGGGAGCTTGGATCTTCAGAATCTGCACATGCTGAGACCTCAAGTCCTGTGACTGGAGCGTCTGTCTGCCTTGACGCTGAAGTGTGTGCAGCCTGTATGGCCCTGGGCACTTTGGTTGATAACCCAGGAAGTCTGAAAGTGGGCAACATCATGGCTTGGCACTTCTTTTGGACTCAGTAGTCCTGAGAGGTGAGCTGTGTGTGCATTGCTCAGAGCAGGACCTGCAAGGGCGCAGCCGCACCAGCTCTCACGATGCACTTTCCCTGTCTGGAGGGGTGGGTCCACCAGCCTCCTTGCCTGGCATCTCCTTTCAAGGGGAGACAGCCCCCTCAAACCCCCCATTGCTTTCTGCACAAACACATTCTGACTGCTCTGTTTCTGAAACCTATAGAGCATTGTTGATGGCTACCTCGACTAGACCTCTGATCCCTTTGATGCTATGAGCTTACTTCTTTTTTTTCTTCTTTTTTTTCTAAAAATTTCAATTCACATTAACTGACATAAAAACATAATAGGGTGCATATTTAATATAAGGTAGTATGTGATATTTCAATACATGTGGTAGTATCTGATATTTCAATACATGCATATATTGTATAATGTTTAAGTCAAGTTGGACATTATCTATGTCCTCAAACATATATCAAGTCTTTTAGAGGAAAACATTCAAAATTCTTTCTTCTGGCTTTTTGGGATATGCGGTGAATACTGATTTTAGCATTATGTATGGGGAGGAGGAAAGGGTAAGGTGAGACCCAGAGGGAAACACAACAGGTGTTGTGTGCCTGCATATTTCCGTCACTCTGAACTTCATTTTGATGTATAATCACAATACACCAATAAAAAATGAAATAGGGTTAAAAGTTCCATACTTAAAGTTACAGTCAGCTAAAGAAGTTCTGGTGTGCTACTGCACAGGATGATTATAGCGAGCTTACTTTTAACAGCATCGACAATTGCGTTCAAGTTCAGCGTAGAAATGCTGCAAGCAAATATGCTACCCAGTCTGCCCTCTTGAGCTACAGATATTAATGTTCAGTCAGTTGTCACTGATGCCCATTTGTTTCACAACTCAGTGGGCACAGCCAACATTTGGGACTTGTTCCCCTAGAGCCAGAAAGGTAAATGCCAAAATATGGCCGGTCACCTCTGGGTAGCAGCTCTTTGAGCAATTTTCTGTTGATGTTTGTGACTATATTTGTATGCTTTATGCTTTTAACACAAACTGCTTTTGAAGGTGAAAGAAAGGTACAAGGAGAAAAAGTGATAGGGAAAGGCAGGAGGGGAGAGAGGGAGAGAGAGAAAGAGTGGGGGGAGAAGAAGAAGGAGGAGGAGGGGGAGGAGGAGGAGGGAGGAGGGAGGAGGAAGAAGAGGCAGGCAGGGAGGGAGAAAAGTGAAGTTTTCATGTAGGTCCTGGTCCTTAGGGAAGAGGAGAGAGAGCGATCCTGCCCAGGTCCAGATCCTCTGGGAAGATTGGCAAATCCATCAGTTCACTTCTTGGAACTTGGTGAGCCATAGAGGCACTGTCCTCATTTGGGTTCATTTTCAAATTTAAATTTAAAGACAGATGGGCATGATGGTACACATCTGTAATTCCAGTACTTGGGAGGCTGATAATAGTAGAACTGAAGGTTTGAATCCAGCTGCAGCAAGTTAAAAAGATCTTGTTTCAAAAAATAAAAAATAAAAAGGGGCCAGGCATGGTGGCACACACCTGTAACCCCAGAAGGTTCATAGTTTTGAGGCTAGTCTCCCCAACTTAGTGGGACCTTCAGCAACTTAGTGAGACCCTGCAATCAGGGAAATGCAAATCAAAACAACTCTGAGATTTCATCTAACTCCAATTAGAATGGCTATCATCAAGAACACAAATCATAATAAATGACGACAAGGATGTGGAAGAAAAGAAGCTCTTCTATACCGCTGGTGGGATTGCAAACTAGTTCAGCTGCTAGGAAGATCAGTGTGGAGATTTCTCTGAAGGTTGGAAATGGAACCACCATATGACCCAGCAATCTCTCTCCTGGGCGTCTTTCCAAAGGAACTGAAGTCAGAATACTATAGTGACACATAAGTATCCATGTTTATAGCAGCATAATTCACAATAGCCCAATTATGGGACCAGCCTAGGTGTCCATCGACAGATGAATGGATCACAAAACTGTGGTGTGGATAT
Source organism: Muscardinus avellanarius (assembly GCF_963383645.1). Classification (NCBI taxonomy): domain Eukaryota; kingdom Metazoa; phylum Chordata; class Mammalia; order Rodentia; family Gliridae; genus Muscardinus; species Muscardinus avellanarius. Next base: position 69,730,270 of record NC_137796.1, read on the forward strand.
GTAGACACAATGAAATTTTACTCAGCCATAAAGAAGAACAAAATTATGCCATTTTCAGGAAAATGGCTGGAACTTGATAATATTATGCTAAGCGAGATTAGCCAGTCTCAAAAAATGAATAGTTGTGTATCTTCTCTCATATATGGAAGTTAGGTAGAGATTAAGAAACAAGAGTAACATCAGATACAAGAGCAGACTCCAGGGCAGTGATGGGGGTGGGGAGGGAGGGTAGAGAGGTAAAGAATGTAACAGCTGAAATAACGCTATGCATATATATTAAATTATTATAAATTCCAATCTCAAAAACATGTATGGGGAAGGGAGTGAAGGGGGTGGGACCCAGAGGAAAGTGCGCCGAGAGCTGTGTGTATGTATGTTCCTATCACTCTGTATCTCAGGACGAGGTATAATTACAAGCCACCAATAAAAGTATATAAAAATAATAGCCGGGTGAGGTGGCACACACTTGTAATCCTAGCATTTGGGAGGCTGAGACAGGAGGATCTGAGTTCGTGGCCAGCCTCAGCTACTTAGTGAGGCCCTCCGCAACTCAGTGAGACCCTGCTTCAAAATAAAGAAGAAAAAATAGGGCTGGGGGTGTAGCTCAGAGGTAGAATGCCCCGGATTCCATCCCCAGTACTGCAAAAAAAAAAGTATGTAAAAATAAATTTAAGATACAGCCGGGGGTATATAGCTCAGAGGTAGAAAACTCCTGGGTTCAATCTCTAGTATCCAAAAACCCTCAAATAAATAAATAACATAACATAGCATAATATAATCATAAAACAGACCAGGTATGTTAGAACCACAGGTGGAGATATTAAGCAACCATGAATTTCTATCACCCAGTAACCTGAGACTTTTAGGGTGGAACACACCCTAAGGAACCAGCACAACGTGGGCATTGATCCAGAGAGAGTCGACTCCTGTCAGTCTTACAGGGGAGTTGACTGGCCCGTGGTCTTCTGTGGCCTTGCTTCTGTTTATTTGCTAGGCCCAGCATGGTTGTTACTACCCTGGGCCAAGAGAGTGATTGTGTTTCGCAGTCATTTTTTGAAGGATATTTTTGCTGGATATAGAATTTTGGATCTATAGGTCCTTTGTTTTCCTTCAATAGTTTATCTGTTCTTACTCTGTCTGGTATCCATCATTTCTGATAAAAACTGGTTGTTAGTCAAATGAGTATTCCCCTTTAGGGAAATCATCATTTTTTTTTCTTTCACTTTTTAGACTATACTTTTATTGGTGCACTGTAATTATATATCTTAATGAGATTCACAGTGATGGAAATATATATGCATATACTTGGTGTATTTCCCTCTGGACCCCACACTACTCCTTCCTCATTCCCATACACATTACCAGGATTGGTATTGATAACTTTATTTATGTACATACCATCATTTGAACTGCTTTCTTTATCAAGTCTCTTTTTCTCCCTCCCCACCTCCTTCCGCTAGTCCCCTTCCACCATTCTACTGGCAGCTATACCACTCCTGAGTATTTTTCCAAAGAAACCTAATTCATAATATAGGAATAAATACATACCCGTGTTTAAAGCAGCATAATTCACAATTGCCAAATCATGGGACCAGCCCTAGGTGTCCATCAACAGATGAATGGGTTACAAAATGTGGCATATACACACAGTGGGATTTTATTCAGCCATAAAGAAGAACAAAGTTATGTCATTTTCAGGAAAATGGATGGAACTAGAGAATATTATGCCAAGTGAGATCAGTAGATCTTAGAAAGTGAAGTGTATGTTTTCTCTTATATGTGGAAGCAAAAGAGAAATTATGAAACAAAAGGGACTTTTTTGTGGGTACTTTTTCCCGTTGTGTCTCTTGGCTCTGACGTACCTCTATGTGGGATCATCTTTACTCTGTGCAACCTAACCTATTTAGTTTCTATTCTAACCTATTTAGTTTTAGCTGGGTAATTTGTATATGCCAATTTCTATCTTTCATTGCTTGAATAATTCCAGTAATAATTTCTTCAGACATTTTTCTCTATCCATACTCTCTTTTCCTTCTTTGAAACCAGCAGCATCTCTGCTGGAATTTGCTGTATATCACAGTGACTGAGGTGCTCTTATTTCTTCAACATATTTTCTTTCTGCTCTTCATGTTGTATATATTTTATGATTCTATCTTCATGTTCACCAACTATGTTGTGTATGTATGTTGTGTATGTATGTATGTATGCGTGTGTGTATGTGTGTGTATGTGTTCACACACATACATGTGCATGCATGTGGTACTAGGGATTGAACCCAGGAGCATTCTACCACTGATCTATACCCCAATCTTTTTTTTATAAAAAATGTGGAAACAAGGTCTCACTCAGTTACTACACACTGGCTTCAAACCTGTGATCCTCTTGTCTCAGTCTTCCAAGTACTGAGATTATAGCCTCCATGTACAGCTTTACTATTTACTGGCATTTACACTGCATGTTCAACCCCATGTAAATTTATTATTTCTGATGTTGAATTTTCAACCCTAACGTTTTTTCTTTCGCTCGTATTTTTCTGCTAAGCCCACTTTTTCATTCACTGAAAGCATATTTGTTTCTCCTCGCTGAGGATTATTTATGACAGCTTAAAAATCTTTGCTTAACATTTCTGTTTTTAGTCAAGTTGAATCACAGAAGACAGATTTATCCTTTTTTCATGAAACAAGAGTCTAGAGAAAATGTATTAAGTAGTAGTTATCAAACAATGAACATCGGCATCACAACTACAGTGGTCACAAAAGAGGTGACACAGCCCAAGTGGCTCTGTGGTGGCCCTACTGCCAGGAGGGGCCCAGGCTCCTGCACAGGGAGGGAAGCCAGGTGTGGGCACCTAGGTGGCACTACGTGCAGCCTGGGTAAAAATATGGCATCAGGGGTCCAGGGAGGCTGCAGTAACAGGGAAGACATCTGAAGAAGAGGACCACAGCAAGGAGAGTGTCACAGCCCTGCAGTGGCTCTTGAGTCTTCAACTGAGAACTGATCAGAATACAAATGTGAGAAGACTATCCACATTTATTGTTATTGGCTGGGCATGGTGGCACACTCTTGTAATCCCCACGCTTAGGAGGCTGAGACAGGAGGATCACACAGGTTCGAAGTCAGCTCTCATCAACTAGAATATTCTCTAGTTCTTTTTGTGTTTGTAAAAATAAAACACAAAAAGAACTGCAGAAAATAACCCTTGGACCTTATACAGAACCAGTTCACATATGACTTGGGAAGACACATGCTTCATAGGAAACCATGCACACTATTCAAAACAGTGCAGAGTCAGGTTCAGTCTAACAATGTTCAACACCAAGGAAAGTAACTTTGTACCAGATATAGCTTAACAATAACAATATTGTTTTTGGTTTTGTTTTTGGTTTTGGTGGTACTGGGGTGGAACCCAGGGGCTTTCTACCTCAGGGCTACACTCCCAGACCTATTTTATACTTTATTTGGAAACAGGGTCTCACTAAGTTGCTGAGAGCTGGCTTCGAACCTGTGTGATCCTCCTGTCTCAGCCTCCTAAGCGTGGGGATTACAAGAGTGTGCCACCACGCCCAGCCAATAACAATATTTTTAGGTATAAAAAGCTATCCAGGATTTAATAAGGAAAATATATGATGTCTAGCACCCACCCAGAAATCACCAGATAGACAAAAATCAGGAAAACATATATAATAAAGAGAAAAATTAATAAATTGAAGCTGACCTGCAAATGGCACAATGAAGGAATTCATATACAAAGACAAGATGTAACTCTTCTCACTTGCTTCATATGTTCAAGTAGTGGGAGAAAGAGTGATGTTGCTGAGTGGAAATGCTGAAGACATGAAAAAGTCTCAAATCAAACTTTGAGGTGAAACTATCATTTCTGTAATGAAAAATTCACAGTATAATATTAAAAACAGGTTAGACAGACACTATAAAAAATAGAGTAATGAATTTGATGGCACATGATGGATACCTTCCCAAGTGAAACAGAGAGAAAACAGAACCCCCAAATGAGTAGAAAGCTAAACTTGGGACAACTTCAACAACTAAAATAGTTATAATTAGAGTCCAAAAATAAATAACAAAGAAAAAACAGAAAAAAATACTTGAAGAAGTAATTACTGAAAAACATTTCTAAATTTTCTTCTGAAAAAAAAAAGTTTTATTTTCTGATCCAAGAAGTATGAAGAAAGTGTATTATAATTAAATTTCTTAAATTGGGTGGAAATATGTGAAAAAAAATGTTCAAAATCATTAACAATCAGAGAAATGTAAATAAAAACTACCCTGATATTCCATCTAACTCCAATTAGAATATCAGTCACAAGAATACAAACAATAATGTACGCTAGCAAGGGTGTGAACTCTTAAACAGTGTTGATGGGATTGTAAATTAGTCCAACCACTATGGGGATAATTATAGAGGTTCCTCAAATTCCTAGAAATGGAACCACCATATGAACCAGCCATACCAATACTCAATATCTTTTCAATAGAATTGAAGTTAGAATATTATAGAGACACAAGCATACCCATGTTTATAGGAGCACAATTCACAATAACCAAGTGATAGAACTAATCTAGGTGTCCATCAACAAAGAGATAAATGGGTAACAACGATGTGGTATATAAACACAATGAAATTTTACTCACCATAAAGAGGAACAAAATGATGTCATTTGCAGCAAAATGGATGGAACTAGAGAATATTATGTTAAGTGAAATAATCCCGTCTCATAAAGTCAAGGGTCATATGTTTTTTTTTCTCATATGTGGAAGCTAGAATAAAAATAGGAAGATAAAAGGACTTTATAAAATTAGAAGCTTAAATCCGGGCGTGGTGGCGCACACTTGTAATCCCAGCATTCGGGAGTCTGAGACCGGAGGATCGCGGTTCGCGGACAGCCTCGGCTACTTAGTGAGGCCCTCTGCAACTCAGTGAGACCCGGTTTCAAAATAAAGAATAAAAAATAGGGCAGGGGATGTAGCTCGGAGGTAGAATGTCCCTGGGTTCCATCCCCAGACCCGCAAAAACAAAAACAAATAAAATTAGAAGCTAGTAAAATAGTGCAAGGGTATTGCAAGGGGAAGAGTGATGAGAATTGAGGAAGGAAACAGTTTAAATAAAGCTATGTCCATATAAGAGATTTCATGACCAATCTCACTAACATCAATGGGGAGGGAGGAAGGGGAGGGAGCAGGTATGCCAAGGGAAATAAATGCTATGAGCATGTATGTTTGAATCACTTCGAATCACACTATGATGTATAATTATAGGGCACCAATAAAAGTATAAAATGTAGGCAGAGGATAAAAGACATGCTATGTATAGGGGAATAATAAAGATGAGAGGGGATTTCTCACTGGACATGAGATAAGCCAGAGAAGAGTGGAATAAAGCCTATGAAGTCAAGAGAAAACTCTAATTTGTGATTCCATTCCAGTAAACAAAAGACATAAGTAAAGGAAGATACTAACTTTCTCAGACTGTGCCATCCTTAAAGAAAGGGGGGAGGGCAATAAAACACCATGTCCCTGAGTGACTTTCTTTGTTCCCCAAAACCAAGCCAAGTTAAGGAAACAAAGAGCAAGTCTGGGCCAGAATGCCCAGATAGATACATCGCATCTTGAGGGCCACTGGCTTTCTCCCGCGTATGTGAGGAACTAGGGCTACTTAGTGTTTTCTTCAGAAAGTTGCTTTTGCACATGGACAGCTGCTCCTGGGGATGCTGGTCATACAAGTAGACTAAGTATAGTGATGCTGACGATGTCACTGCTTCTGTAACTTGACTTAAAATCCCTGGCTGTGGGGTAACAGGTATGGACCAAAGCAGTGAAGAAGGGAGTGCCCATCTAGCTGGCCACTCTGGACAAAGCACGAATAGGAGAGGGATAGAAGGCATTATTTCCTGGAGAGAAGGAATTTCTATTGCATGGAGGTATGCCATGCATTAGAAACGCACCTGTCCAGACTGTCACCACAGGATCCCCCCATCTGCATTTCTCAAAGCCCTGTATCTCATTTCCCATCTCCAGGTGTCTTTCTTGGTCCCTTGGTAACCTATCCCACTGCGCTATCACAACCAGCTGGTAGATGGTACACAGACATATAAAAGCTAAAATATTCATCATACCAACAAATCAGCATTAAGAGATGTCCTAGTCTTCCAAGGAGAGGGAAAATGGTACCTTATGAAAACCCAATATAAGCAAAGGAATGAAGAGCGATGTAGTGCTAGGTATAAAACATCTATAAAAGCCAGGCGTGGTGGCGCACGCTTGTAATCCCCGCACTTGGGAGGCTGAGACCGGAGGATCGCACGGGTTCGAAGCCAGCCTCAGCTACTTAGTGAGGCTCTCAGCAACTTAGTGAGACCCCGTTTCCCAATAAAATATAAAAAAGGTCTGGGAGTATAGCCCGGAAGTAGAAAGCCTCTGGGTTCCACCCCCAGTACCACCAAAAAAAAAAAAAAAAAATCTATAAGAGTCAAATTCATGCTGACAATAACACAAAGGATGGGGTAAGGACGGTGGTGTTGTGGTTTGGGTACTGAACGTCCCTTGGAAGAAGTCATGTACTGACAGTGCAAAAATGTTCAGAGGTGAAAATAATCGAACCATGCAGATTCTAATTGCATCAGTGGATCAATCCATTGATGGATTAATTAACTTATTTCATGGTAATGTAGGCAGGTAGGGTGTGGCTGGAGGAGGTAGGTCACTGGAGATGTTGCCTACATAGATATCTATATATGTAGAAAGAGAGACAGTTATATGTAGCTACATATACTATAAATTATATATATGGCCCAACCTAACATGGTCTAAAAACCTCTGAAACCCCCCAGTCTGTAAACCCCCAAATAAATCTTTCCTCCTCTAAGTTGTACTACCAGGCATATTGGTCACAGTGAGAACACCTACTGAAACAGGTAGGGTACTATTATAAGGCTATTAAACTATCAGGAAGTGATATTGCTTGAAGAAAGACTGTGATAAGTTAAATATGCACGCTATAAACCCTGAATCATGTGTGCAGGCACACGAACACACACATGTGCGCACGTGCGCGCGCGCACACACACACACACACACACACACACACACACACACGAGTACTAGAGAATGGCCAAAAAGGTGACTAGATGGGATTAAAAGAAAAACATAAGCCACAGGAGGGTCAGGGAAGCAAAAGGTAGATAGTACAAATAAAAAATGAAAAGCAAGACTTTGGATTCAAATCCAGCCATCATCAACAGTAAAATCCTCTGAAACTATTGGCCTAACTAAATGGTCTAATTAAAAAGCAGCTTGTCAAAGAGAATAAGAAAGTCAGACCCATCTATGTGGGTCTAGACCCACCTAAAGTGTACCCATTTTAAATATAAATTCACAGCCAGGTGTGGTGGCACACGCCTGCAATCTCAGTACTCAGGAGGCTGAGACAGGAGGATTCCAGGTTCGAATCCAGCCTCAGCAAATTAATGAGATTCTGAGCAATTTAGTGAGACCCTGTTTCAAAATGAAACACTTTTTAAAAAAGTGCTGGGGAGCCGGGCATGGTGGCGCACGCTTGTAATCCCCGCGCTTGGGAGGCAGAGACAGGAGGATTGCGCTGGTTCGGAGCCAGCCTCGCTGGCTTAAGAGACCCTGTTTCCAAATTAAAAAATATAAAATAGGTCTGGGCGTGTAGCCCGGAGATAGAAGGGCTTCCAGGAACCCCAGTACCACCAAAAAAAAAAAAAAAAGTGCTGGGGAAAGCTAGGTGCGGTGGCTCACACTTGTAATCCCAGCATCCAGGAGGCAGAGACAGGAGGATCACGGTTCGTGGACACCCTCAGCTACTTAGCCCCTTTGCAACTCAGTGAGAGCCTGTTTCAAAATAAAGAATAAAAATAGACTGGGAGTGTAGCTCAGAGATAAAATGCCCCTAGGTTCCATCCCCAGTGCCACACACAAAAAGTGCTGGGGTGTAGCTCAGAGATAGAATTCCCTGGGTTCAATCCCAGTACCAAAATATAAATAAATAAATAATTTACAAATAAATTCAAATGAATGAATTGAAAAAGATATATCAAGCCAGCACTAGTGAAAAGAAAGCTGGAGTCACTACACTAATATTTCATAATATAGATTCCAGAGCAATAAATATGACCGGGCAGAAAGAAGATCATTGTGTAGTTCCCAAAGGGCTGAGTTATTGAGAGGGAAGCAGTGTTTTCACACCCAATAACTCAGGCTTCAAGACACAGGGAGCGTGGTGTGTGTGTGTGTGTGTGTGTGTGTGTGTGTGTGTGTGTGTGTGTTACTGGGGATTGAACCCAGGAACATTCTACCTCTCAGTTACACCGCCCCCCCAGCCCCATTTTATTTTTTATTTTGAAACTGGGACTCGGTAAGTTGAAGAGGGCCTTGCTAAGTTGCTGAGGCTAGCCTCCAACCTCCCCAGGCTATCTCAGCCTCCTAAGTACTGAGATTCCAGGCATGCACCACCGGGCCTGACTGTGGAGTAACAGTCCTCTGGTTGCAACATCGAGGTCATCATGGGATCCCTTTCGGTTGGTATCTCCTCTTCAGCACAGTTTCCCTTACTTGGCTCTTCATGTCTTGAGTCATTGAGAGTTGAGTCCTGGGCATCACAAGTGTGAAGTTGTGGCCATTCTGGATTCTTGGGTTTTGACCAACAACCGGTTTATCTGTTGAGTAGAAGGTATGATCTTGCTTGGGCTCAAACCACAAACTTGCTCCTGGGCCGGCTCTAGACTAAGCTCAGCTCTCCTGCCTGTGGCCAGGCTGCCCCAATGCACGTGTGTGTGTGGTCCAGGGTCAGTCAGAAGGACAGGCATGCCATTTGAAGATTCTCCTTCCTTCCTTCCTCTTCTGCAAGCTTCCACTCTTTGGCGACCACACCTTCCCAAGCTTTGGCTGCCTGTCCTCCAGACCACAAAGGCTGCGGTTACCCAGAGGGTCCTGTCTCCTCCGGCACCTCCCCAGCTACACCAGCCCCAGGCGCCAAACCACCAAAACCCAGGAATGTGCACCATGCAACTCCTTCTCCAAGGGTGTAGACCCCACAGAACACATCCGCTGCTATTCTTTCTCCAGTGCTCCCAGCGCCTCTGTTTTGCATTGTGTAGAGATTCTTCTACTTGTTTCCTGTGAGGGAGTGACCATGGCATGCTCTTTCAAAACCATTACAGGAAGCAGAACCAACAATTACCCATCCACTTTTAGAACTGCCTAGTGCATGAACCCTACATCCCTTGAGTCACACTTGGAAGTAGCAGAAGTTTCATCCGTTGCAAAGGTCACAGTGGCTTCGTTGCAAAGACCACAATAAACAGATTGTTGCCTTCCACGGGGCATGATGAGGCACAGTGAAGAGCCCCCAAAGAGCCATGGGGTGCAGCAAACGAGGATGGGGACTCTCTACAGAGAGTGGATGGGGGATAGAGGGGGAGACAGAGAGAAAGAGGAGACAGATGGTCAGACAGACAGACAGACATGGGGGAAAGGGAGAAGACATCTGGCCAGATGACTTGCTTTTCAGCTTCCTGTTCTTTGCCTAACCGCCTTCACCTTCTTTTCCATCAGCGCGCTCTCTCTCTCTCTCTCTCTCTCTCTCTCTCTCTCTCTCTCTCTCTCTCTCTCTCTCTCTCTCTCTCTTCCCAGCTCATTTCTGCTGTGGCCTTTACACTCAGTCCTGTGACCGATCATCCTCTAACTCAGGGCTTCTCTGCCTACGTGGTGCCCACCAGCCACCCACTGCGGCCTCGTAGGGCCCTTACTGATTTTCCCACCTGGGGACCCAGAGCCCAGCACACGGTAAGGCCCCCAGCTCCCCAGGCACCTTGGCTGACCAGTCCTCCAGGCCTTGACTCACATTGGTACTTCTGCACAGCCCCTTCTATCTGGACAACCTCCCATAGGGAGGCTCATCTGCATATGCCAGCCCCTGAGCAGCCACCTGTACCCCCTAGTTTGAGTTAGGAGGCCTGCTCTGCCCTCTCTCTCCCTCTCCCTTTCTCAATACTAGGTATTGAACCTAGGGCCACTCTACCACTGAGATACACCCTATTTATTTATGTTTTATTCTGAAGTAGGGTCTCATCAAATTACTGAGGCTGGCTTCGCATCTATGATCCTCCTGTCTCAGCCTCTTGAGTACTGGGATTACAGATGTGCAGGGGCTTCCAAAGCCCTGTCCCGGGTCCCCCCACCCCCACCGACTCTGCTGCAGATGGTGCTACAGGAGCAGCTATGGACCTGGGCACTGTCATGGACAATGGTCAGATCTGCTAAGGGGGCCGTGGCCTGGATCAGGCTCTACCCAGAGCGACAGGAACAGCAGCCACTAAGTCCTGGGAATCTGGGAAGTTCAGGCATCTTAGGAACCCTTAGGGGCCTTCCCGGTTGCATGGGCTGGGATCATGCAACCAGGAAGAACAGCCTAAGGAGTCAGTAGATTGTAGAAGCCTTCCCACCATCACTGCCTGGAGCACACTGGGGTGCCAAACCCCATGGGTGACCCAGAGAATCATGGCATTGGGCTCCTGCAAAGGGAGAGGCATCCCTCCTTCTCCACAGATGCAGTCACACCACCAACCTATGCCCACTGGTCACCTGCCACTGCCAGACCCCTCCCCATCTCTCCAAACTGACTCCTCCACTTACCCAACCCCTTTCCCACCCCTTGACCCCCTACACCACCTCCCCACTTCCTTCCTCATCTCCCAGACCCCTCCCCATCTCTTGTAGGCCCTCCCAATCTTGCAGATCCTGCTCCCATCTCCCTGACCCCATCCCCTCTCCCCACCCCTCCTCATCTCTCTATCCCCTCCCCAACTCCTGACCCCTCCCCATCTCCCAACCCATCCTCAACTCCCTAACCCTCATTGCCTGCCTCCTCACCACCTACCCAAGCCCTTCTTCACCTTCCTGACCTCTCCTTACCTTCCTGATCCCCTCCCCACATCCCTGGTCCCTCTCCTCCTCCTTAGCCCCCTCCTCATCCCCCTAACTCTTCCTCAGCATTAAGACTCCTCTTTATCTCTGACCCCAACTCCCCAAGCCCCTCCCCCATCTTACTGATTCCTCTCCATCAGCCCTCCCAGCTCCCTGACCTCCTGGAGCCCACACTCTTCTTCAGGCAGGGGTCACCTGGGCTCTGGCTGGGGAGCCAGGATGGGTTGTCAGGGGCTCAGCTTGGCCAGAGAGAAATGCAAAATATTCACACACACACACACACACACACACACACACACACACACCCAGCAGCTGAGACCTGGCATGGCTCCCACAGTCTCCTTGCGTCCCGCCTGGGTGACTTACCAACAGTCCCATCAGCTCTGCCTAGTCTCTCTTCCTGGAGTTCTCTCCGTGTCCCTACACAATCTTGGACTGTCTGTACCCATTTTTAAAAAACATTTTTCTGAGCAGAGCTGATTTTTAAAACATGAATCACATTGTCTGTTTTGACTGAGTGCAGTGATTTCCCCTAGATTGTGAAATAAATATCTTTATTTGCACACTTGCAACGTGATGAGCTCAGGGCTGAGCTGACCTGGGTCCCAACTGATGCAAACCCAGGGAGCATGGTTCAGAGCCTCACCCCTGGCCTCCAGGCCTAGATTAGGGGTTGAGAGAAAAAGACAAGGCCGGCTGGGGGTGCAGTGGCCCACACCTGTAATCCCAATACTTTGGAGGCTGAGACAGAAGGATTGCAGGTTTGAGGCCAGACCCTGTTTCAAAATAAAAAGGGCTGAGGTGTAACTCACTGGCCAAGCACACAGGGACAGGCCTGTTTAGGAGAACTAGGTTTGGGCAAAGACATCGGCACAGGTTCTTGCAGAGGCCCTGCATCCTTCAGGCATGGCAGTCCCCCGGGGCTGGCCTGTACTAGCCTGGGGCCCGGGGATGACTCCTGCGATGGCGACTGTGACTCGGACAGCAGGAGAATGAGAGAGAGAGAGAGAGAGAGAGAGAGAGAGAGAGAGAGAGAGAGAGAGAGAGAGCGCGAGCAGGGTCCCTACTTCAGCCAGAAAGATAGCTCTGCCGGGGCACACTCAGGCTTCTGCCTGCAGCAGTCCCGTGACCACAACAACCACAGGAGGAGAAAGTGTGATAAAGCCATCTGTCACTCTGTCAGTCATAAAATGCAGTGTTGCCTTTTTGCAAAGCCATAAGCCATACGGGGCTCAGCCATGAAATCCTGAGTAATGACCCCAGCGTCCCCAGCACACCCTCTCACCAGGAAGGGTGTTCTATGCAGCTGTTTGCAGTTTATTTGTGTGCCGTAATTTCACACGCCAGACTTTAATGTGTCGCAGTCTGACGCCTTCCCCCGGAGGCCCCCTGTTAGCGGCACTGACAGTCTGTGATGAATTCTGACAATTCACATTGCCTCTGTGTGCTTTTTATTACTTTTTTTGTTTTTGTTTTTGTTTTTTGTTTTTTTTGGTAGTACTGGGGATTGGATCCAGGGGTGCTATACCACTGAGCTACACCCCCAGCTTTTTTTTTTTTTTATCTTTTATTTTGAAATAGAGTCTCATGAACTTGCCGAAGATCTCACTAAATTTCTGAGGATGGCCTCCAACCTGCAATCCTCCTGTCTCAGCGTGGACCTCTTTGCCACGCTTGGCTCAGTTCTGATGAACTTGCTGGTTCCAGAGCCTCAGTCGCCCTGGGCAGTCGCCATGCTCCCCCTCCTTCCCTCAAGCAACCCCGCAGGAGCTCCACACTCTGCAGGCCTCCAGGACCCCTCTGAGGCATCACGATGTCAGAGGACTTCTGCCTCCCTGCTGTAGGCCCAATCAGAATCACCCCCCAGGAACCTACCTGGGCCACACCCTGGACCCCAGTAAAGGCTCCTGCCCACAAGTCCTCCCTTGCTTACCGCTTGCTGGTTGAGCTGCGTGTCCCCCTTCCCCAAGGGCCCACAGGTGGACTGCCCTCTTCTCTCAGCACTCGTGAGTAATAAATTGCTTCTGAGCCAGGCGCAGTGGTGCGTGCCTGTGATCCCAATACTTGGGAAGCTGAGACAAGAGGATCACAGGTTCGAGCCAGATCCTGATTCAGAGCTAAGGTGAAAGGGGTCATAGGAGGAACTCCAGGTTAAAAAGGAGATCCTATAGAGGAGCAAATAAAGCAACCTAACTGTGGGGATGGGAGGGGGAAGAAGGAAACTCTTTAAAGCACAAAATGTACTTAATCATATCGTAGTCAACCACTAAGCCAAGCATGAGAGGGAGTGGGGTGGGGACTTGGTGGGGGCTGGCTGGGTGATGGATGTGTGCATATATGTTTACACAAGTTTTTTACCCCATTATGATGTATAAATACAATGCACCAATAAAATATTTTTTTAAAGGGCTGAGGGTGTAGCTCCGTAGTAGAGCGCTCCTAGGCTCAATTCCCAGAATCACAAATTTTAAAAGTAAGAAAGAAATTACTCAGCAACATAGTGAGACTCCCAGCAACCTAGAGAGACCCTGTTTCAAAACCAATAAATAAATGAATGAGTAAATAAATAAATAAATAAATAAATAAATAAAGCAAGGAGTGTACCTCAAAGGCAGAATGCCCTTGGGTTCAATTCCCAGTACCAAAAAAAAAAGAAAAAAAAAAAAGATAGATAGAAAATGGGGGAAAAAAAGGAAGGAAAGAAGGAAGAAAGAAAGGAAGGAAGGGAAAATTACTAAGGTTTCCGGGAACCCTTGCAGCAATGAGTTTGGACCCTTAAGAAGGTCAAGTGATCCTTAGCTGCCTACTGGGGGTGGGGGGGCAGAGAAAGAACTGTGGGCTCTGAAGACAAGGGGTGCCACACTTCTGGGGCTCCTGTGGGGGCCATCCAGGCAGCTCCAATGGCTGGCGGATGCCTTCACCCCAAATCATGGCCCGCAGCCCCACAGGCTGGGGAGGCTCACGGAGCCCCCACCTCTGCTGCCCTCCAAGTGGGGAAGTGAGACCAGTCACTGGTTGCTGCACTGGGGCAAGGGAGGAAGTAGGGCTCCCAACAGTTTCCAAGGCCCCTAGATGAGTCACCAGTCAGTTTCTCAACTCAGCCTTCTGCTGGGATCACAGCCCTCCGACCCCAGCCCCAGTGCACCGCAGACACAAGAACAACCCTGTGAGCCCCCAGTCTCCTCTGCTGCAACCCACATGTGGAGTTATTTTCTTACCCTAAGTGCCTCTGACCAGAGAGCCCTCCCAGACAGCAGCTGGGGGCACCCTGAGATCAGCAAGATGGTCCTTCTGAGTGTAGTGGGTCCACCAGGGCACAGGAGAGCAGTTTGTGCGGAGGGGTCTGGCTCACTAGGTCCCCTGGGGTGGGAAATCATGCAAGGTGGGGGCCCGGCCTTGGAACTCCCGCCAGCCCCTGCAGACCCGTCCACCAGGATGATACAGGTGATTGAATGAATTTTGTGGTGATACAGGGGATTGAATGCAGGGGCCTTCTACCTTTGAGCTAGGCCCTCAACCCTTTTTTATTTTTTATTTTGAAGCTGGGTCTTGCTAAGTTACCCTGCACTGGCCTCGAACCTGCGATCCTCTTGCCTCAGCCTCCTAAGAACTGGGATTACAGGCGTGAGCCACTCACCCAGCTCCTTGATATTTTTACAACCCCTCCGCTTCCCTCTCTTCCTTTCTTTCTACACGCCTTACTTTCACAGTCTGCCTGCTTTCCTAAACCTCGCTGTCTTCCAGACATTTCTGCATATTTTCTAAAAACGGGAATATTTTTGCATATACTTATTCTATAACCTCATCTCCGAGATCATTATACCTTGGGCAAATTCCATCATCATTACATATTCTTCGCTAACATGGCTCTCAATAGCTAAATGATATTTCACCATAAGATCACATCGCAATATTTTTTTTATTGTGAGACACTCGGCTGTTTCTGAAATTCTACTCTAGTTAAGTAAGCAGTGTGTGTGTGTGTGTGTGTGTGTGTGTGTTACTAGGGATTGAGCCCAGGGGTGTTCTACTATTAAGCCACATTTCTACCCTTTTATTTTTTTTATTTTGAAACAGATTTTTGCAAAGTTGCTGTGGCTGAGCTCAAACCTGTGGTTTTCCTGTCTTGGAATCACAAGTATTAGGATTACAGATGAACATCACCACGCCTGGCAAATTAAGCCACTTCCTGAATACTGCTTGAGCAAGGACCCTATTTTTCTAGGATAGATTTCTAAAGTAGATTGCTGGACCAAAAGCTATGTATATATATTTCAAAGACTGCGTGTATATGTGCGTATACATATATGCATGTGTGTATGAGTGTTTATATACATGTATTGCGTATGTGCATGTATATGTGTTGTGTGTATATTTATAGATGTGTATGCATGTGTCTGTATGTGTACATGTGTATGCATGCACATGTGTATGTGGATTATATGTATGTGTGTGCATGCATATATGTGTGTATATATGTGAACACATGTATATGTCTGTGTCATGTATGATTGTGTGTGTGTATGCATGTGTGTGTGACAATCTCAAAGCTAGATAGAGGAGCTGTAAGTGCCATGTCAGGACTTTTTCTGACAGCTCTTTGGGGGCAGGGTGCTTGTGTGTTGTGTGTATACACTTTTATTGGTGCATTGTAATTATACATCATAGTGAATTTCTGTGTGACACAAACACACAGGCACACACCACTCGGTGGGATTCCTTCACCCCTTTATCCCCTCCCCATACATATTAGTGAGGTTAGGAGGGATAACTTTTGTTCTTCTTTATGAGTAAACTTGCACTGTGTGTATATATCACATTTTCTTTATCCATTTATCTGTTGACAGAGGCCTGTGTTGGTTCTATAACTTGGCTTGAATCGTGCTGCTCTAAACCTGGGTATGCCTGTATCACAAAGTATCCTGACTTTAGTTCTTTTGAAAAATACCGAGGCGTCAAAGAGCCGGGTCATCTGTGGGTTCCATGCCTCGTCTTCTGAGGACTCTCCCTCCCGACCACCCCAGTGGCTGCACTAATTTGCAGTACGCCTTCCCTCACTCGGTGGGCTGTGGCCTTCCTCCACGTCCAGCTCGGCTTTTACAGCTAAGTTTATGCCCGGGCTGTGTTTGTCCTTGTCCCGTTTTCTCTCTCCAGGACACACGCTCACCTTAGACATCGGCTTGTCCTTGGTCTTTCCACTTACTACACAGCACTTGTCTCCTTTTGGCCTCGGCTTAGGGTGGGGTGAACATGTCGCTGAAGCACCTGAGCCCTGCCCTGGCATTCACCAGCAAAGCAATGGCTCTCCTTGTCATGACAAGGCACCGTGGCTGGTACAAGCTCCCCCAGTTCCAAATTAGAAGCTCGGCACAGGGGCACAGTCCCAGCTTCATTGCCAGTGCTGAGCGGGCTTTCTTCTGGGGACTCTATGGGGTTGAGCGCATCCTGCCCTCCTTCTTGACCTTCTGGCTGAGTGTCCCTGTTTACGGCAGGTGTGGTCTTTTCCAGTCACAGACCCCATCGCCACCTCCTCTCTTGCCCCTGGTCTGTACCTGGGAAGTGTTGCTCATCTCCTAAGCACCAGCCACATCTAAGTGCTGGGATCTTAGTCCAGCACGGATAAAGCAAGACAGGAAAAAGGGTCTGCCCTGCAACCTCAGGAAAAAATCCCCCAGACAGCGTCCCCAGGTGAACCTGAGCCTCTGAAGTGGGCAGGGGCCTCCCTGCCCAGCGCTGGACCTGGCCAGGCTGGCTGCTCTGGACACACTGGAAACCCCCCTGGGCCTCAGCAATTACTGACCAGCATTCCTAGCTTCCGGTGCTGTGGGCTGGCTGGTTCTCTTTCTTTTTTCATTTGTTTGTTTGTTCTAGTGTATTTTTAAAATTCCAAGTGTTTGAATGAAAAGGAAAAATGGGGAACTGCACCAAGCACCACTAGCCAGGAACTCTCTGCTATGACGTGGCTATGGTTTGAGCGTCCCCAGGCTCCACATGTTCAAATTTAACCTCAGCTGTGCAGCATTAAAAGGTGGAAGTTTGCCGGGCGTGGTGGCGCACGCTTGTTATCCCAGCATTCAGGAGGCTGAGACCGGAGGATCATGGTTCACGGACAGCCTCAGCTACTTAGTGAGGCCCTCTGCAACTTAGTGTCACCCTGTTCTAAAATAAAGAATAAAAATAAGGCAGGGGGTGTAGCTCAGAGGTCGAATGTCCCCTGGGTTCCATCCCCAGACACACGCACAAATAATAATAATAATAATAATAATAATAATAATAATAATTTATAATAATAAAAATAATAATACAAGGTGGAAGTTTAATCCCTGACTGTGATGTTCAGAGGTGTGGCTCTGGGAGCTGATCTATGGCTTTATGAGAAGAGGGGGAGAGAGACCAGAACACACACAGGTGTACACATTCATGAGGGCACACAGACACACACACACACAGACACACACACACACTCACATGCACACACACCCTGTCTCTTGCCACATGATGACCTGAGTCACCTCCAGACACTTCCTGCACAGAAGCCATCAAGATAGGGCCTCTTGACATGGGAACTACAGGACCAGGAGCCTAATAAGCCTCTTTTTATTTGGTCACAATGGTGCACATCTGCAATCCCAGCACATGGGAGGCTGAAACAGGAGGCTCACAGGTTTGAGGGCAGTTTCAGCCACTTAGTGAGACTCTCAGCAACTTAGCGAGACCCTATTTTAAAATAAAGAACAGGTGGTGGTACATGCCTGCAATTCCAGTATTGAAGAAGCAGAGACAGGATGATTATAGGTTCAAAACCAAATTCAGCAATTTAGTAAGACCCTCTGAAATTTAATGAGACCCTATTTCAAAATAATAAAATAGAAGCCGGGTGTGGTGGTGCACGCTTGTAATCCCAGCATTTTGGAGGCTGAGACCAGAGGATCACAGTTCGCGGACAGCCTTAGCTACTTAGTGAGGCCCTTTGCAACTCAGTGAGACCCTGTTTCAAAAAAAAAAAAAAATAGGGCTGGAGGTGTAGCTCGAAAGTAGAATGGCCCTATGTTCCATCCCCAGTACCACAAAAAAAATAAAATAAAATAAGGCTGGGAGTGTAGCTTGGAGGTAGAACATCCCTGGGTTCAATCCTCAGTACTGAACAATAAAATCAAAATTAAAGGGGCTGAAGGTGTAGCTCAGAGGTAGAATGCTCCTGGGTTCCATCTCTAATCCCCCAAATAAATTTTAAAAGAAACCTCTTTTCTTGAATAAATTAAAAAATAAACCTCACCCAGTCTGTGGTACTGTGCTCTTGGAAGCAGAAAATGACTCGAATCCCATCTTCAGCTAAGGCTCCTAACTTGTGTCTCTGTGGGCCCCATCTCAGACGAAAGACTGGCACAGTGTGAGTCATCCTCTCAGAGGGCCCGTGCTTGGCCTCCACGGTGGGGATGGATGCTGGGCCATTTCTCTGCTCAGAAAAGGGAGATCCTGCGTGGCCGTCTCTCATTCATCTCTCAGGATGATGGGGACCCAGGTGTTCATCTCTGTTTTTTCCTGGCACAGGGACAGGCCGATCCAGAGGCCCTGGCAGACCACTCTGCCTGGCCTAGGTGGCAAGTTCCCAAGGCCCTTCCACTTCTGGGCAGTTCTACCACGTTTGTTGAAGGTTTTCTTTCCCTATGTCTGATCACTGGAGCTGTCTCCTGGAGGCCTGGACCTGCCCCCAAGACTAGGGCTGGATTATGAAATGGAGCTGCCTAGGTGAACTGCATTGTATCTTTCCTTCAACACATTTAAAGCATAGCAATGAGAAAATCCAGGGTTACGGTTTGGGTTTGAAAGGCCCCCAAAGCGCATGTATTGAAGCATGGTCCTCAATTCAGGAGTTGTCCAGAGGTAAGGAAGGCATGGCTGGAGGACGTTAAGTCACTGGAGGCATGGCTTTGAGCTCTATACCTCTGGCCCTCTTCCCTCTCTCTCTCTGCTCCCAGCTGCCATGAGCTGAACAGCTTTCCTTGGCCACACCCTGCCGCCATGATGTTTATGCTCTGGAGCCAGATGACCATGGTCTGATCTCTGAAACCATGAGCCCAAATAATCCTCTCCTCCTTGTTAGTTCCTTCCTTCCTTCCTTCCTTCCTTCCTTCCTTTCTTTTCTTCCTTCCTTTCTCTTTCTTTCTTTCTTTTGCTCTTTCTTTCTTTCTCTCTTTTGTGTGTAAAACTAGGGATTGAACCCAGGAGCATTCTACCCCTGAGATACACCCCCAGCCTTATTTTATTTATTTATTTTAATTTTGAAACAGGGTCTTAATAGGTTGATGAGAGTCTCATTAAATAGTTGAGGCTGTCCTTGAATCTGCAATCCTCCTCTCTCAGCTTCCCAAGTACTGGGATTACAGGCATGTGCCACCATGCCCAGCTTTTTTTTAACTTTAGAAACAGGGTCTCACTAAGTTGCTGTATGTTCTTCTCCAGTATTTCAGTTTCAGCGATGACAACACTAATACAGTCAGATTTTCAGAAATGATTGTCTTAGGAAGTAAAGGGCACATGTCATCTTCTCTGTACAACACAGAAAGCAGGTGTTTGTTTTCAGAACTATGCCCGCTGCTGTGGTGCAGAAGCATGCACCCACGCACACTCCAAAGGGCTGTTTCATAGGCTGCTCAGACCCTACAAAGGCCACGAGCCTCCGAAGCCACATCTGAACCATAGGCTGAGCTCCCCGAGAGCAAGCTCAGCCAGCGAGCCTCCATGGAGCCGGGTCTCCCCTAAGCCACGCAGTATTCCCATGCATCCCGCTCTCACAGCACCCAACCCCCTAGAGCAGCCCTGACTCTCACCGCCCCCTGTGACTCCCCCTGCCACCTCTGGGCTGTGAGGGGGCACACAGAGTTAACTGGAACGCACACCGCTCTCGTGACTTTCTTCCCCCTACACCCTCCGAGCGAGCGGCAGACCCCACAAGTATGCTCTGGTTCTTATTTCCGCTGGCACGTGTGGAATTTTGCCTTTGGTCCCTGTTCCAGTTAGCTCTTTTGTCTCTGTGACCAAAAATACCTGACAAGAACAACTTTCGGGAGGAACAACGGTCTACTTGGCTCATGACTTTGGAGAAAAAGCTAACGTAACGCATTGCCCAAGCAGGCCGCCCACCACCTGCGATGTCGGAGAGCCTGCTAAACAAAAATGTGAAAATGTCATTCAAGACTTGTTTAGCGAAAAAGACACGATTTCAGCCTTGATCTTGCTCCAATCAGACAGGCAGCCTCTGATTGCAGCTGGTTCGCAGAAACGTCATTGAGGCCAACGAGGAAAACAGGAGACCCTTGCTCCCCTCCAAATCTGCTTCCCACCTGAGCTCTCACCCTTCTACTTGGGCTCAGAAAGAACCTTCGGGTCCCCCAGTGGGCAAGGAGACTGATTTGCATTTCCCTTTTTGCAACACAATGCCCGCTGATGGAGTGATTGCAGCTTTTCTCCAGGAGCCAGGGCAGGCTCTAGACAGCCAGAGGCCCCGCAGTGCTTCCCTGGGGTTTGCCTAGGAGGAGTTCGAGTATGGATGGAGATTGTGGAAGATTCTAGAAGCGAGCCGGTGCGCTTACCGAGTGCAGGAGACAATGAGGCAAAGGAGCAGCTGGCTACAGCATGGAGGTAGGGTGGCCCTCTAGGCTGGAGTCGGCCATCTTGGGCTGGGACACTGAGCCTCAGGCCCTCAGTGGCTCAGGCCCACCTGGACTCCCCAGGAGATAGGGGTGGCACCTAGGCCAGGGTTCTGGGCAGCTGGAGCTGATTATCCCCATGATAAGATCTCTGTTTCCCAGATTTCTGTATCTTAATCTCACAGAGAAGGGTAGTGTGAGACTTGTCCTGAGTTCAGGCTTGACAAGGATCCAGGGAGATCTGATGGACAGTCCTGTTCTCCACTGGAGTTAAAGCAAGAGGAGCCTGGTAGTAGACACCCCAGGAAGGACTGAGCTCCTAACCTAGGTTTAAGAGCCCAGCCTTGCCTTCGAGGGTGATTCTGAGCATCCACCTGCGGCCCAGAGAGGAAGCCGCTCTCACCCAGTCCTGACTGGAGGGGCAGCGCCTGGCACCGGGACAGCTTAATCACAACTGTGGAGTTGAAGGAACGAACCTCTAAGAGATGCTGGGTGTGGCAGCCGTGCCCCAAGGGCTGAGGTCATTTCCCTCTCTGGGTCAGGGCTCAGGAGGCGACAGGCACAGTTCTGCCTCTTCCTGCCAGACCTGGTTCTGTCTGCACCTGCTCTGTGTCTAGGTAGGACCACATTTACCTCCTGCACCTCTATAGTCCTAGGGGCTGGGTGCATGTGTTTGAGGCAGGTAGTCCTGCTCAAGGCCATCCCAGGAAGACAACAGCAGCCAAGGGCCCCCTCTCTGGGCACCAGTCCTTTCTTTCTTGATGCTTCTCATTGCAAGCCTCAGACTTCTGGGACACAGAGACCACATTAGCCTCTTACAACAGTCGTAGCCCGTGTTCACAGAGTGGGGTGACCTGCAGCGGCTGCACCCTTGCATGCCCCTTGCAAGTGCAGGCATCTCTAAATAATGGCCGAGCACACGGAACACAGGCGTGAGCCTTTTCAAGAGCGGCCAAAGACTAGTTTTCAAATCAACTCTGACTTGCAAATGAATGGTAATTCCTTTGTATTGAAAGGTAATCTCCTGATCTGGAAGAAAGATTTAGGATAGGTATGCAAGGTTTGATGCCTTTCACATGCTAGAGACTCATGAACTAGAGTCACAGGGACTGGTGGCTCGATACTGTCCATGCCCGGGCATGCCAGACTACTCCGGGTAGCCCTCCGCTTGAGTACCAATGTGCCACTCCTGATCTCCAGAGAGAAGAGGGCGTTCCATCTCAGCATCCATCAGTCTGGCAAGCAAATGCATTCAGTGGCAGATGAGCATGATTCATTGGAAGTAGGTTTCTGGAGTCGCCTCCTGGGAAGTACAAGCTGGTATCCACACCCTACAGCAATGTCAGCCACAACCAATTAGTGAGTTCTGCTAGGGTACATGCAGACCTGTGCCTGGACCGAAGCCAAGTGTGTCCGTGTGGGCAACCTGTGGGGGGTTCTGCTCGGCTTCTAGGCAGATGCTAGCCGCCAGCATGGAGTGAGAGTGGGGTGGGATCAGGCTGCTTCCTACCTGGGTGTCAGAATCTCAAGCACGGCAGGTAGATATCAGTGATTCAGGAATAAGAGTTAGTAGGTCTGGCAGAAAGGTTAAACCAAAAAAAATTAAAAAATAAAAAATAAAGCCCATGCAAAATCAGAATAGACTTTGGCACATAATGCAGATAATATATTTTCTTAGGACCTAAGGTTCAGGAACTTTAAAACAAACACTGTAAGTCAGAAATCAAGTCGAACTGCAGACAGGGTACACCCAGTGCTTCCTGAAATGTACAACTGGAGCCTAATTTACATACTTGTCTCTGTGGCCCGATTCAAACCTCTCACGGGAGTAGTCCTTTGGTTGCTAATGTCATTTACACTTAGTTTTGGGGCAACAGAAGCTGATTCTAGCTGATTGTGCAGAAAAACATTAAAAGAAGGTTGATTTGAAAAAAAAAAAGTCAGGTTGAGTGTGGTGGTACAAGCCTAGGATCTCAGTACTTGGGAGGCTGAGACTAGAGAATCACAGGTTCAAAGCCAGCCTCCTCAATTTAAAGAAGCACTTTGTAAGACCCTATTTCAAAATAAAAATAAAAAGAAAGCCGGGGGTGGTGGCACACACTTGTAATCTCAGCATTGGGAGGCTGAGACAGGAGGATGGTGGTTCACAGACCGCTCAGCTACTTAGTGAGGCTCTTTGCAACGCATTGAGACCCTGTTTCAAAACAAAAAATAAAAAATTTGGACTGGGGGTGTAACTCAGAGGTAGAATGTCCCTGGGTTCAATCCCCAGTACAATAAATAAATAAATAAATAAATAAATAAATAAGGCTGGGAATGTAGCTCAGAGGTAGAGTACCCTTGGGTTAATACCAAAAAAAAAAAAAAAAAAAAAAGGAGTTGGAGCCTGGTGTAGTGGTGCACACTTGTAATCCCAGTAGTTGAGAAGCTAAGATAGGAAGATCACTAGCTCAAGGCCAGCCTCAGCAATTTAAAGAGACCCTCAACAACTTAGTGAGACCCTGTTTCAAAAACAAAAAGGGCTCAGAGGTAGAATGCCAAATGCCCCTGGGTTCGATCCCCAGTACAAAAAAAGAGAGAGAGGGCCTGGCATGGTGGCACATGCTTGTAATTCCAGTACTTTGGAGGCTGAGACGGGAGGATCGCAGGTTCATGGCCAGCCTCAGCTACTTAGTGAGGCCTCTGCAACTTAGTGAGACCCTGTTTCAAAATAAAGAATAAAAAATAGGACTGGGGTGTAGCTCAGAGGTAGAATGCCTCTAGTACAGAGAGAGAGAGAGAGAGAGAGAGAGAGAGAGAGAGAGAGAGAGAAGAAGAAGAAGAAGAAGAAGAAGAAGAAGAAGAAGAAGAAGAAGAAGAGAGGAGGAGGAGGAGGAGGAGGAGGAGGAGGAGGAGGAGGAAGAAGAGGAGAGGAGAGGAGAGGAGAGGAGAGGAGAGGAGAGGAGAGGAGAAGAGAAGAGAAGAAGAAAGAGAGAGTTGAGTATATTTCTTACCCTTACCCACTAACAATATGCCTTTTTAAATGGAGGAAACCAGCCAGATACCACTGAGTGGATGGCCAGGGCACAGACTCTTTGGAACAATGACCAGTAACTACATTCCTAAGTACTACCCAAAAGGGATGAAGGTCCTGTTGGCAAAAGATGTAAAAGAATATTTATCGGCCTCATTCATCATATCCCCAACTGACATTCAGTCAAGTGTCCAGCAGCAGCAGAATGGACAAGAAGCTGCGGCACATTCCCACATGGAGCTGATTCTCAGCATGTGGAAGCCGCCGTGTGGAGCAGAAATGGCACTCGGGTGCCTCGTAGGAGCGCAGCATGTGCACGGATGCGGTGGGGTAGGAAGGCTGTCTCAAAGACCAGCAGCAGCTCGGATCAGTCCATCCTACTCTGGCTCCCAAAAAGGAACCAAGGTGTTAGGTCTTTAGGGCATGACGGCAGGGAGCAGAGAGAGAGGGGATTAGATCCAGAAGCTGCAGCTGAGTGGGGCTGGCACACAGGCGCCCGCTTGGTGTACTTGGCCACACCTGCCAGCAACTCACCTCTGAGCACGGCTGCCTCCAGAGCATGAGGTCCGGGGACATTTTACTTTCAAATTTCACACCACTCTCTCAAGAGATTGGAAAGCCACACACAGCAAGCCTTCTGCGTGCTCACACAGCAGAGGCATTGCAGACTCCAAAGAAGCTATGGAAATGCCCCTCCAGCCTGGCAGATCCCTGTCCTTGAAGAGACTATGGACCCAGGACATGTCCACCCCAGGGACCCTGGGCTGCAGCATCTCAGCAGTTTCTTTTCCCAGACACTGCAGGACCTCCATCTCTACAGGTTGTTTTAGCCCTGCAAGGAGACCTCCCCCCCAATCAGAAGGCAGGGGGACAGCAGAAAGAGGGGACCTTGATCCATGCCAAAGGCAGTCACCATCACCTCCTCTCTTCTCAGGACCCCTTCACCTGGGCAGGTTTACCTGGTTTTTGGGTTTTTTGTTTTTTTTTTTGCAGATCTGGGGATGGAACTCAGGGGCATTCAACCGCTGAGTTACACCCCCTGCCCTATTTTTTAATTCTTTATTTTGAAACTGGGTCTCACTGAGTTGCAGAGGGCCTCACTAAGTAGCTGAGGCCATCCGCAAACTGCAATCCTCCGGTCTCAGCCTCCCGAATGCCGGGATTACAAGCGTGCGCCACCACGCCCGGCTACCTGGTATCTTTTTCAAACATCCTAAGTATATACCAGGGTATTTCTTCATGTGTTTCCACATCACTTGCCCCATTTGCATGGATTCTTTATGAACATGGCTGAGAGAGTTTTCTCTGAACATTCCTGAAGGAACCCAGAGCTCCCTCGGGCTGTATTCTCACCAGCAGCCCTCTGGTTTCAGAGGCTAGATGGTGTCAAGAGCAGTCCCCTGGGGAAGAAGCGGGGAAGGGAGAAGTGGGAGGGCCTCCAGAGGCAGTAAGTCCAGGACCCCATCAAATGCAGCCCAGCACTGTGTTGCTGCACAGGAGCAGTTGCAATCCCCCCAACCCTCCCACCCCAGAACAGGCTGAGCCAGCTCAAAGTCATCGCGCCCATGAGCTGCAGAAAATCTAAAGAAACCCAGCGTGAACTAAAGCCAAAAATGGAGACAATGAAAGTAGGAACCCTACCACTATGATAAGTAGCTTCGCATTACCTTCAGGTGCAGCATCACGCCCATCTCTAGGCGTCGCCCCAGCCCCTGGCGTGGGTCAGGGCTCCACCCCTCATCCCCTCCTGCTTCCTGCTGCTTCCCGGTGCATCTTACCCTACCTGAAACCACAGCACAAAATGTTTACGCCTGTACTAGGCAGCCTCCATCTGGGTCAAGGACACCTGTGCTGCTGCAGGTACCCTGCAGGGCTATGCCCGAGAACCCTGCCCAGGAGAGCCAGCTGCTCACCCACTGCCTGGCCTGCACACCTATTCTAACCCACTCACCCAGAGAGATTTTTCTCTGTTTTTCACAAAAGTTTGGTATGAGCCAGGGGCCCAGTGAGCTCAGCTCAGCCACATGGATGCTGACCTGTGGTCAGCGCTAGCAGGATGAGTAAGCTCCGTCTCTGCCCAGGCCGCGCTGCAACCGCTGCCCTCCTCTCCTATGACCAAGCTTCTATTCCCCTTCTTCCTCACCCATGACCCCATGAAATGGTTTTTTGTTTTTATGGGGTTACTTTGTCTTTTTGTTTTGTTTTGTTTTTTGTTTTGCAGTACTGGGGATGGAACCCAGGGACATTCTACCTTCAAGCTATCCCCCAGCCCTATTTTTTATTCTTTTTATTTTTTATTTTTTTGGTGGTACTGGGGTTCCTGGAAACCCTTCTACCTCCAGGCTACACTACCAGACCTATTTTATATTTTTATTTGGAAACAGGGTCTCAAGCCACCAAGGCTGGCTTTGAACCTGCACGATCCTCCTGTCTCCACCTCCCAAACACAGGGATTACAAGAGTGTGCCACCACGCTTATTCTTTATTTTTGAAACAGGGTCTCACTGAGTTGCAAAGGGCCTCACTAAATAGCTGAGGCTGTCCACGAATCACGATCCTCCAGTCTCAGCCTCCCAAATGCTGGGATTACAAGTGTGTGCCACCACACCCAGCTAGGAAATGTCAAAATACTGTATCTGCTGGACAGTCCTTAAGACCGGGCCACTCTCCAAGTTTTAGTGTCCAAGTTTTAGTCTCCTAGTGACCTAGGCCACTCTCCAAGTTTTAGTTCTCCAAGAGGAAATTGGCCAGAACTAGCTCCTGGTGGCAGTTCCAAGAAGCCCTAACAAGCTAGAAATTTGAAACAAGATGGAAACAAACCGTGGCTATGCGGGCAAACCCAGCTTCAGTGTGGATGGCCTGAAAACCTACCAGCTCTAAAATATCAGAAACACACGACAAGGGACCCGTTAGCAGCCTCCTCACATCCCTAGGAGATGCAGGAACGCTGGACCCACACCACAGGGTAAAAGCAGACCCCAGCTGAGACACACATTTCCAACACTCATTCTCTGAGCTTGGACACCACAGCAGGGGCGAGCTGCGCTGAGCGGGGCTGGGCAGGCAGACGAGGTTCAGGGCAACCCAGTAGACTAGACGGGTCGTGTGGAACAGAGGAGGGAGGGCTCTGCCTGGAGTGTCCAGGCGACAGTGTGACCAGGGCTGCCCTGTGTCTGGGATGATCTGGTATCTGGGTGCTCAAATGACCAGGAGTTTCTAGTGTCCAGGGTGACAGGGTACCTTGGTGCCCATGTGACCAGGGCTGTCCAGTGTCCAGGTTGATAGGGTGACAGGGTGATGAAGTATCTGGTGACCATGTGACCAAGGCTGTCCAGAGTCAAGGTGACAGGACGCCAGGATGTGTGCATAACCAGGCTGTCCAGTGTCCGGGTTGATGGGGTAACAGGGTGATGTGGTATCCGAGTGCCATGTGATCAGAGCTGTCCAGAGTCGGGGTGACAGAATGTCAGGGTGTCCATTTAACCAGGCTTTCCAGTGTCTGGGTGACAGGTGCCCACAGTGTCAGGGTGGCCTGGGGTGATGGACATGACTGGGCATCCTGTATTCTCACTCTCGCTGGGACTGGGCAGAGGACGCAGGTTGGGGTCTGGGTGTGGAGGAGAGGTGTGGGGAGGAGAGGAAGTTGGCAGGCAATCTCTGAAGCAGGTTGGGAGAAGATTGAGGAGGGCCAGGAGCAGGTGCTGGGGACAGCTTACTGGCAGGGTCACACCATAAGAGCCCTCAGGGTCGTGTCCACTTGCAGATGGGGAAACAGGCTCTGGAGTATTGACCCACCTATTGGGCAGGTGGCAGAAGAGGATGTCCACTTTCCCAGAGGAAACTGGGGTGCATAGGAATTCTCCCTTGAAGTCCAGCCCTGAAACCTGGCTCCCAGGGCAGCCGGGCAGCCCTTGTGACCCTTGAACCCGTGGCCCCACTCACCTTCTGGAGGCTGGCTAAGGCAGGATCAGAGAAAGCAAGGGCAGGGGAGGATGGGAGACCATGCGTGGGCCACCATCTTGGAGAGGCTAGGAAAGCTTCAGGGACCAGTGGGAGGTGGGCTGGGGGCTCAGGATCAACTTTGATGGTCCACACCTGTTGTCCTTTGCCCATGCTTTTTCCCAGTCCCTACAGAGCCTGCACCCCACTGTGTTTCTTGAGATCTGTGGCTTATGGCTTGGGGTCTATAGGCAGGGTGATAGTGGCTCCTGTCCTAATCTCTGTTTAATGAAGAATTGTTCAGATGCTATCGAAGATGGAGAGGCTGACTTCCAAGGGGATCCTCAATGTGTTGTGTAAGAGGTAAAGGACCGAGTTCAGCTCCAAATTCACATGGAAAAGTGAAAATTTATAGCCAAGAAATGAGGGCGCACTAAGAGGAAGCAGGGGGGTGAAAGGGTTCTGGTACACAGACTTGATGGCTTAGTACAGGCGGCATGAGCAGATGTGAGAGTTTGAGAATTTTCACTAAGCTGGCCCTGCAGAATTCCTGCTAAAACTGGACGTAATGGGCCAAGTTTGGGACTAGTGAGAAGGACTCCAGGGTCTTGTCCCAGGGGTGGCCCAAGGA
Organism: Muscardinus avellanarius; assembly: GCF_963383645.1. Taxonomy (NCBI): domain Eukaryota; kingdom Metazoa; phylum Chordata; class Mammalia; order Rodentia; family Gliridae; genus Muscardinus; species Muscardinus avellanarius. The sequence goes on from NC_137796.1 coordinate 69,758,465, forward strand.
GGTAGTCTGCCACCTTTCATGGGCAAGAGTGAGATCCATGAGAGATGGTGAACATGGGTCAGGAATTTTGGCCAGGCCCACAGCCTGGAGTTTGAAATGAGAATGGACAGACTGGGCTCCGGAGGAGGGGCCCCAGGATATTTAAACATGCTCTGTGGCACATGGCAGGCGGTGTTAGACCCAGAGAGATACACACCAAGCCCCAGAATGCTGCTGAAACGCATATTATAAGTTTATTTTTTATTACATTCCTGCTTGACCCATCTCTCCCTTTCTCTCTTTCCCTCTATCTTTCTCTCTAAAGGATGGAATACATTGTGCATCTATGGCCCGATAACCAGAACTGATAGTCTGGTTAATCAAGATTTATCACACCTAAGATTTTATTGGGCTGGATGGAACTTAATTATAATTCTGGGGTATTTAGCAATGCTGTAAATGCAATTTCCACCATGGCAAATGGACAATGAAGTCAAGGGCGTGTGACGCTGATGTGGCCTGCTCGGTGTCTGTGACTTGGTGGCACTGAATCACATGGCCCTGGGCAGGAGGAGCCGGTCATGAGAAGCTCCCTCAGCTTCTGCCCAGGAGCCTCTCGAGACCCCAGGAGCTGGCAGACTTTCAAAGGGCAAGGGGAGTAATAACCAACGGACCAGACATCACGCAGACCGTCAGGGTGGGCTTTTCTATATCCATCGCCCCTATTGCCCACATGCCCTGCCAGCACACCTTCCAACTTCGACTATCTGAATTATTATTTTTTTTCTTTATGTTGTACTGAGGATTGAATTCAGGGGCATTCCACCTCCAAACTACACCCTCATCCCTATTTTTTATTTATTTTATTTTTTTATTTATTTTTTAGTGGTACTGGGGATGGAACCCTTCTACCTCAAGGCTATTTTATATTTTATATTTATATTTTATATTTTATATTTATTTTTTTATTTTATTTTATATATTTTTATTTTTTATATTTATATATTTTTTATTTTTTTATTTTATATTTTATATTTTCATATTTCATGTTTTATTTATTTTATTTATTATTTATTATTTTTATTTTATATTTTATATTTTATTTGGCAACAGGGTCTCTTAAGCCAGCGAGGCTGTCTCCGCCTCCCAAGCGGGGATTACAAGTGTATACCACCACGCCTGACTATTTTTTTTTTTTAAACAGAGTCTCACTAAGTTGCTGAGGTTGTTGCTAAGTTGCCAAGGCTGACCTCAAACCTGTGATCCTCCTGTCTCTGCCTCCCAGCTACTGGGATTACAGGTGTGTGCCCCTGTGTCCAGCTTATCTGAATTCTTTATGCAGCGTTTCTTCCCTTAGCTGGAAAATCTGTTTACATGCACATTTATTTTTAAGCACCTGCCCGCCATCATCACAGTTTGTTTTGGTCTGGCTTCAATCTATTCTTGAGTTAATTTCTGGGAATACTATAGAGTAAACCTAAGAAAAATGGCCTTCGCCTGGACATAGGTCCCAAAGTCCCCTCTGCTGCTCCGCTCAGGTGATGTGAGAGTGGAGGCTGGTGTATTTTTAGATGAAATTTCCTCGGGATACATTTTCTATTTTGTCAATAATCCTTGGCTAATGTCTTAAACCAATATTTATAACACTGCCTAAGAGCTTTGGGATAAATGGATTTTAATAAAGAAAGCTGTTTTACACTGCCTCAATCAGGAGAGCGCCTGGGCAAATAAGAGGCCACCAAAGAGAAGCGTGGGCCCCAGGGCAGACAGGCCACAGAGACAGGGCGGGCAGGGACGCCAGACTCAGCAGCAGCAACCCCATTTCTATCCGTCTGTCTGTCTGTCTGTCTGTCTGTCTGTCTGTCTGTCTATCTGTCTATCTATCTCTATCATCTAACTATCTACCTATTACTGTGGCACTGGGGTTTGAACCCAGGGGCATTCTACCTTCAAGCTACACCCCCAGCCCCAATTTAATTATTACTTTAAAAAAAAAAAACAGGGCCTCACTAGGTTGATAAGAGTCTCACTAGTTGCTGAGGCCATCCTTTCACCTGTGGTCCTCCTGTCTTAGCGTCCCAAATACTGGGATGACCTGTGTGCGCCAGCACGGCTGGCTTGAGAGCAGACTTTAAGTCAACATGTTGGAGCCCAGCTCCTGTCCCGTTCATTTGCGAGCACCTGATGGTCCCTGCTCTATAATGACAGGGCACTACACTCCTCTCCCTCTTTCATGTCCCAAGTCCTCTCAGGTGATTATTTTTATTCTGCAAAATGGATAAAAATAGGCGTGCTGTCCTGTGACCATAAGCAAGTCTCCCTCGGTCCATGTCTATGTTGCCTGCTGAGTGGTGTCACCCTGCCTCCTGCACAATGCTGCTGCTGCTGCTACCCAGAACCAGCTGAAGGGACACACCCAGGTCCAGAGGTTGTTACTGTTTGGGGGCTTTTGACCTTTTGTTTTTGTTTTCATACTAGGAATTGCACCTAGGGGCATTCCACCTCCGAGCTGCACCCCAGCCATGTTTTTTTTTTTTTTTTTTAATAGGATCTCTAAGTTACTAAGGGTCTTGCTAAGTTAATGAGTCTGGTCTCCTCCTCCCAAGTACTGGGATTACAGGTGTGCACCACTGCACCTGAAATTTTGTTGTTGTTTTGTTTTTGCGGTACCGGGGATGGAACCCAGGGATATTATGCTACACCCCCAGCCCTATTTTTTTTTTTTTGTCTTTTTTATTTTTGAAATAGGATCTCACTGAGTTGTGAAGGGCCTCGCTAAGTAGCTGAGGCTATCCGTGAACCACAGTCCTCCGGTCTCTGCCTCCTGAAAGCTGGGATTACAAGCATGTGCCACTAAGCCCGGCTTGTTTTTTTTTTTTTGTTTGTTTGTGTGTTTGTTTTTGTTTGTCTGTTTGTTTTTGTAGTACTGGGGATGGAACCCAGGGGCTTTCTACCTCCAGGCTACACCCCTAGACCTATTTTTTTTATATTTTATTTAGAAACAGGGTCTCACTAAGTTGTTGAGACTTGGTGAGTCTAAGAAAGTAGCTGCAGCTAAGTAGCTACTAAGTAGCTACTGCGACTAAGTAGCTGCTGCTGGTTTTGAACCTGTGCAATCCTCCTGTCTCAGCCTCCCAAGTACTGAGATTACATGCATGCGCCACCACGCCCAGCTTTTTTTTTTTTTTAACACTTTGAATTGCTTTGAAGCCATGTCCATTTGGGTCTCCTTATACATAAACTCCTTTCATTTCTTACCATTTATAATTGATAGTCTTTGTTCTTTTTGATAGACATAAGAAGTTTTAGTCTGTCCTGGCTGCTATAATCAAATACCTTGAACTAGATGGCTTATAAACAACAGAAATATATTTCTCACAATCCTAGAGGCCACAAAGTCCAGGCTTGGAAGGAGGTTACTAGAAGCTCTCAGACAGCATTTCTGCTTAGGGGTCATCATGGATAACTTAGCTGCCCAGCTGTGTGGGTGACCATGTACCCACCTGAGTATAGAGAGTCCCATCGCTAAAGAAGTAGCAACAGATGCTGTGCTTGGTGGCTAAGTCTTTGTCAAAGATGGTACCATTTCACCATCTTCTTACTTTCACTTTCTCCTAGGAGAAGGGTGGCCCGCTTGCATGGAGATGGACTGGGGCCAGGATGGAGAAATTAGAAGATAAAGATGGTTGAGGATGATGGTGGCTCTGCCCAGGTTATGAAGGAGAAGAGTCCTGGAGGGTGTGTGCTGCTGAGCGGATGACGTGAGTTGATAAGAGAAGTCAGAAAAAGGGAGTTGCTCCGCTGAGTTGGGGGGTCACAAGGAGGCTTGGCAGGGTGCAGAAGTTGTGCGGGTATCACGGTGTCTACAAAGATGCATTGCCAATAGAGAAGAGGCTGGACCTGGGGACCCCAAGCTGAGATGGGAGAAAAGGCTAGCAAGGGCAGATCCAAATAAGCAGAGCAAGGTGACGCACGCCCATCATCCCAGTACTTGGGAGGCTGAAACAGGAGGATCACGGGCTCAGGGACAGCTTCGGCAACTTAGCGATAACTCTCAACAACTTAGTGAGATCTTGTTTCAAAATAAAAAATAAAAGAGGTCTGGGGGTATAGCCCAGAGGTAGAATGCTCCTGAGTTCAATCCCCAGTATCCAAACCACAAGCAGACTAGGAAAGAACTGATCTGAAGACCAACAGAGAGTTTGGGAAGGAGCAAGACCCAGTGGCTGGCAGTCGGGTAAAGGAGGATCTCGCCACAGGACCTGGGCAGAACCTCACCGGGGCCCCACTGGAAAGGGGAGGTGCTGCTTAAGTCAGGTGGCTGACGCATATAGCCTTCTCCAGCTGAGCCCAACCACCAGACTGGCCTACATCCTTAAAATTCCATAAACCAGCATGCCTGTAATCCCAGTACTTGGGAGGCTGAGACAGGAGGATCTCAGGTTCACGGCCAGCCTCAGCGAATTAGTGATGCCCTCAGCAGCTTAGCAAGCAAGACCCTATTTCAAAGTAAAAAATGAAAAAGGTGTATCTCAGAGGTAGAATGACCCTGGGTTCCACCCTCAGCACTAAATAAAATAAAATACTAATGCAGCCAGAGGAAACTCCTGGAGAGTGAAGTCCTTTTTTCTTCTTTTTCCTTTTTTCTTTTATTCTTCTCTTTTTTCTTTTTCTCTTCTTTCATTTCCTTTTTGATGCAGATATCCTGCAGTCTGCATCTAACATACTCTTTTGTGAACTCATTCAAGTTTGAGAGATCTGAACAGGAGATACTGGAGCAGAACCAAAGAACCGTTCGTCCTGGGCTCACGGTCACACCTAGCTGGAACCACTCTTAGGTTAGGATTTGGGCATGGCCGCCCAGTGTCAGGGCTGAGACCATCCACCCAGGGCCACAAGGAAGATCAAGCTAGGGAAAAATCATTGAGATCTTACCTGCAAAATAAAAAGAGAGAGCTCCTCGTTCCTGTTTGCTGGCGGAGGAAGAAATCATGGCGATCAAGGGATCAACCACTCATTAAATCTGGTGCAAAGTATACATCTGAGGTTGCTGCATGCCTCCCGACCCTGAAGGGTGCAGCTCAAGGACATATCTCTGCCCTGTCTTTTCTCTCTTTCTTTCTTTGTTTCTTTCTTTTTGTGGTACTGGGGATTGAAGCCATGGGCATTCTTCCTCTGAGTTATATCCCCAGCCCTATTCTTTATTATTTATTTATTGGCAGTACTAGGGATGGAACCTAGGGGCATTCTATCTCCAAGCTACACCCCCAACCCTATTTTTTATTCTTTATTTTGAAACAAGGTCTCACTAAGTTGTAGAGAGCCTCACTAAGTAGCTGAGCCTGGCCACGAACCTGCGATCCTCCTGTTTCAGCCTCCCAGGTACTGGAATTACAAGCATGAGCCACCACTCCCGGATCCGCCCTGTTTCCATTGACCACCTGCGTGGAAGCCTAATAATTGTCCTGGAGAAAAGTTAGAGGAAATGTCCACCGTGATGCTGAAGAAAAAGGTGAAGGGGAGAACGCCCGCCCCAGGGGACCACCAACTATTGCTAGTCCAACAATACCTCCTGACACAGGTGCCATCCTGAGGGCTGGGTGTCAAGGGCAAAGCTAAGGCAGTGAGCAGTTCTTTGATGATTAAGTTGAGCAATTCATGTTTGAGATTGTGTGTGTGTGTGTGTGTGTGTGTGTGTGTGTGTGTGTGTTACTGGAAATTGAACCAAAGGTGTTCTACCTCCAAGTGATACCCCCAGCCCTTTTATTTTTTGCTGGCAGTCTCTCTAATTAGCCTCTAACCTGTGATCCTTCTGTCTCAATGCTCCAAATACTGGGATTACTAAGATGTGCCATTGTGCCCAAGGAGCAATTAGTTCTTAATTAGCAATTTAATTGCAATTATGGTCTGGAATAGTGGGCTTTCTCAGGGAATCTGTGCTTCTTCTTTCTGGTAAGCACAACGGCAGGTTTCTCAGGATGAGTTTAATTTGCAGGGCAATTTTTAACTCTTAGAGCTTGGCACAGACAAGGTCATCAGCTGGGACCCTCTCTGGCCCCCCAGTCAGAACCTGCTTCCTCAAGGAGCTGCAGATAGGACATTGCCAGGCATGCTGCGTCTGCCTCTGCCTGCTCACAGGAGGAGGCAGTCTGGCTGGGAGAGTCACCTGTATTAGTTAGCTTTGTTGTTGCTGTGACTGAAATGCCTGACAAAAACAACTTAAAGGAATTAAGGTTTATTTGGGCTCACAGTTTCAGAGGTCAGTCCATGGTCAGTCGGCTCTAATGCAGTGAGTGGGGCAGGGGAAAGCTGCTCAGCTCTTGCCTTTGGAAGGAGAGAAGGAGAGAGAGAGAGAGAGAGAGAGAGAGAGAGAGAGAGAGAGAGAGAGAGAGAGAAGAAGAAGAAGAAGAAGAAGAAGAAGAAGAAGAAGAAGAAGAAGAAGAAGAAGAAGAAGAAGGAGGAGGAGGAGGAGGAGGAGACGACCAGGGACAAGCCCCTACTTGGTAAATCCATTCAAATTACTAATCCATCAATGGATCTACCTACTGATGAGATTAGAGCCCTGATTCAATTATTTCACCTCTGAATGTTGTTACATTGAGAATACATTAGCTTTTCTGGAGATATTCCATAACCCAACTGATATAGGATAGAAGAAATAAATAAGTAAAAAAAAGAGTTAGATAGGAAGGAGAAGGAAAATATAACTTTTATATAAGAACCTATTGTTAGGCCGGCATCGGAGCCTGCCTTGAGGCAAGGCCGGTACTGGGGCCTCCGAGGCCAGGATAAGAGTCTGCCGAGGGGTTAGGCCGGTGCTGGGGTCAGCGAGGCCGGCATCGGAGCCTGCCGTGAGGCATGACCAGTTCTGGGGCCTCCGAGGCCGGGATCGGAGCCTGCCGAGGGGTTAGGCCGGTACTGGGGCCAGCGAGGCCGGCATCGGAGCCTGCCTTGAGGCAAGGCCAGTACTGGGGCCTCGAGGCCAGGATAAGAGCCTGCTGAGGGGTTAGGCTGGTGCTGGGGCCAGCGAGGCTGGCATCGGAGCCTGCCGTGAGGCATGACCAGTGCTGGGGTCTCCGAGGCCAGGATCGGAGCCTGCTGAGGGGTTAGGCCGGTGCTGGGGCCAGTGAGGCCAGCATCGGAGCCTGCCTTGAGGCAAGGCCGGTACTGGGGCCTCCAAGGCCAGGATAAGAGCCTGCCGAGGGGTTAGGAAGGTGCTGGGGCCAGCGAGGCCGGCATCGGAGCCTGCCGTGAAGTAAGGCCGATACTGGGGCCTCCTAGGCTAGGATAAGAGCCTGCTGAGGGGTTAGGCCGGTGCTGCAGCCAGTGAGGCCGGCATCGCAGCCTGCCGTG